>NC_139635.1:3511412-3793912 GCF_964638095.1 Poromitra crassiceps | reverse complement strand
CCACTGCAGGCCACCGGGCATCAGCCCGACGTGTTAGCTTGGACGCTCACAGTCACAACACTGCCTCACAAACTTGGCTGCATCCAACTCGAGACAACTTTTCAGACCCTGGAGACAATCTTTCTCAGAAGAGACTAACGCGACAAATCTGGAGACTTTTTCTGACATGGGATTAACATTACCAGCAAGCAGCAGTTGGTTAATTTTGGTTCATAAAAAAAAAAAAAAAAATCGAACATTCAAATTACATTTCGAAAACGAACCCCTCCCCCACATTCGAAGTTGCATTCGAATTTCGAATGAAAAGTGACAGCCCTAGTGTGTGTGTGCGCGACTGTGCGCGTGTGTGTGTGCACGTGTGTCAGTGTGTGCGACTGTGTGTGTGTGTGCGACTGTGCGTGTGTGCGTGCGTGTGTGTGTGCGACTGCGTGCGTGTGTGAGTGTGTGCAACTGTGCGTGTGTGTGTGTGTGTGTGTGACTGTGCATGTGACCAGATGACATCCAGCAGATGATAGAAGAACACTCGTCCATAAGAGACTTGAGACTTGACTTAGAGTAAAAGGAGAGAGTAAGTAATGATGTGATGGAGACGGACACAGGAGAGTTTTATGTGTGTGTAGTCATGTTTCTACCGTAGATGGTTTTCACCAGAGCGCAACCCCACAGCACTTCCTTTTTCTCAGCATTCGGCAAACTGCAGAAATATTCACTCGACATCGTTACTTTTGTTTTCGCCGCTCAGCTGTATAGACGGTTTTCACAGAATGGTCAGTCCTGCACTTGAATGTTTTTTTTTCTTTTATGTCCATAGCAAACACTGCAACAGGAAGTGAGCGGGGGTTCAATTTAGAATGTTTTTGTTGTCAAGTGAAAACCGTCTATACTTGAAATTATTTTTCTCCCATCATTTTGGAAATAAATTGTAATGCCAAATCTTTCCAAGTACCCCCTGCAAGCTGCTCAAGTACCCCTAGGGGTACACGTACCCCTGGTTGGGAAACACTGACCTACTGTATATGCTCCAATTTCACAGCGGGTAGTACAAATGTTTTAAACGGCTGCTATTAGTGTTGGGAACAAGTGGATATACATGGAAACCATTGACAGTGTTTTTTTCTGTTAACAAAGTCTGGCATTTCCAGTCATTAGTGATCATACATTACAAATTCAAGACAAGAAGAGCAATTACTTAAAAAAAATATAGAAAAGAAATTAGAATTCAAACTAATTATAAATAAAATACATAACAAAAATGAGTCAGAGGTCTAATCAGAAATCAAAATAGCCTATATATGTTTTGGAAATCACTCAAGGCGTGTCTGGTTTGTACACATTTCACTGCTTTCTTGAAATTAATAATCTCATTCATGAGGACTAAAAACACTGGTCTGGCATTCTGAATCTATACATCTGTGGATAAATTAGCCATAATAATTAAACTATTGTACATAATTTCATTTTTTGTCTTGTTTTCATTTATTGTTTATTTGAGTAGAGACAGAGACATATAGCCTACATAGGACATTTAAACAAGAAACGGTCTGATGTCATATATCATAACATTTATAGCCTAAGCTAATTTGCTGTTTGTCCCTAGATGTTATTAAAGCAAATATTAAAAGCAAATATAATCTTCCATTGTAACTGTGTTGGTCGCAGGATGATCTGTGGGCGTGGCCAACCTGTGCTGAGTGCGTGCTCTTCCTGTTTTCAACAACAAAACATTGTCAGTTCAGAATGCGACTGAGTGTTTAGCCTGCGTGACACGGTTCCTCAGGTCTCATGAGACAACTCAGTCAGACAGGTATGTTTTGATATGTTATTTGGGGAACGAAACGGAGGCATTCACAAGGACAGCTACGTATTCTGTTGCGTCCTTTCAACAGCTGGCGTAGCTGTGGAAACCACAGACGCAATTGGCTGACGGTCGCCAGTTATACGGTCGCCAGTTGTTCGGGCTCACCGGCTACACAGGCTCGTGACTTCAGTTTTAAAGCACAACAGACAAAAACATGTAACTCTCACTCACTTTGTCTCGCGCTCTCCCAGCTTTCCCGCTAGTGACAGAAACATCCGTGTGCGTTCCTCTTCTGTATCAAGCCAAAGAGGGTGTAAGGAAAGAGTGTGTGCTGCATGTAAATGGTGCATTTTTGGAAACAGCCACTAGCGACGCTGCAGTGCGGTAACGCCAAAGCAGCGCCACCGCCATCTTGGCCCTTAAAACAACAACAGTAGTAGTAGCAGCAGCAGCAGCAGCAGCATAATGCATTTTGACCGGGAAGGAGAATGTACAGTTGGAAAATGAGCTATGTACAGCACTTTGTATGCGGGATGTTTTACTGGATGCTGTTATGACCATAGACAGACAGGTTTCACTAGTCTCCTTAGGGGCCAAAATGGAGGAGGTGTAGCGCTGCGGTCATTGGTCAAGCTAACCAACGTGAACAACACCACTTCCTGTTATGACTTTCAAAATAAAACACCCTTGACGTTTAATTTAATTATATTATGTGCGAAAGTGGAAAATAATGTATTTAAGGTGACAGGCTAAACCTGTAACATGTCACATCACATCAATGATGCAATGTAATGAGGGAGACAAAGTAGATGTTATTTTAAGGATTTAAATGATCGCCTATTGAACTTTTTTGTGGACAAACCATAGACACAAATGATTAATTAAAGTAAAGTTTTTTATAGGCCTACTACATCTTTTAATAGTCTTTGAATTATATTAATATGATGTGAGGTTCAGGTAGCTTTGCAGAAATACTTTTATAGTTTGAGTAGCCTACATTTCAGAGGCTGTACCTGTTTTACTTTTTTAAACTTGAACTTAAAGTTAAATCAGTAGTTGTACTTTGACCAGAGTCTATTTTTTTACACAAGTAACTGTACTTCTACTTAAGTAGCCTAAAGAATGTGTGTACTTTGCCATCTCTGGCTGTTTGTATTGTTTCTGTAATATTTCTGCTGTTTCTCTTCACTGCATGGGGCCTTAATGGAGCGAGCAAAACATATATACTATGGTGGAATAGTTGTTAATATGTTGATTTTGTTCCTGACACTTTGTAACTTTGTTAAGAAAAGTGAACCACAAATGTAATGCACATTGTTTCAGCCTGGATCATCTGTAGCCATGCTGCTCCACCAAGTCAGCCTGGATCATCTGTAGCCATGTTGCTCCATCAAGTCAGCCTGGATCATCTGTAGCCATGTTGCTCCATCAAGTCAGCCTGGATTATCTGTAGCCATGTTGCTCCATCAAGTCAGCCTGGATCATCTGTAGCCATGTTGCTCCATCAAGTCAGCCTGGATCATCTGTAGCCATGCTGCTCCACCAAGTCAGCCTGGATCATCTGTAGCCATGTTGCTCCATCAAGTCAGCCTGGATCATCTGTAGCCATGCATGCTCCGCCAAGTCAGCCAGGATCATCTGTAGCCATGCTGCTACACCAAGTCAGCCTGGATCATCTGTAGCCATGTTGCTCCATCAAGTCAGCCTGGATCATCTGTAGCCATGTTGCTCCACCAAGTCAGCCTGGATCATCTGTAGCCATGTTGCTCCATCAAGTCAGCCTGGATCATCTGTAGCCATGCTGCTCCATCAAGTCAGCCTGGATCATCTGTAGCAATGCTGCTCCACCAAGTCAGCCTGGATCATCTGTAGCCATGCTGCTACACCAAGTCAGCCTGGATCATCTGTAGCCATGCATTCTCTGCCCAGTCAGCCTGGATCATCTGTAGCCATGCATGCTCCACCAAGTCAGCCTGGATCTTCTGTAGCCATGCACGCTCCACCAAGTCAGCCTGGATTATCTGTAGACATGCTGCTCCAGCAAGTCAGCCTGGATCATCTGTAGCCATGCTGCTCCACCAAGTCAGCCTGGATCTTCTGTAGCCATGCTGCACGCCAAGTCAGCCTGGATCATCTGTAGCCATGTTGCTCCGTCAAGTCAGCCTGGATCATCTGTACCCATGCTGCTCCTCCAAGTCAGCCTGGATCATCTGTAGCCATGCTGCTCCTCCAAGTCAGCCTGGATCTTCTGTAGCCATGCTGCTCCACCAAGTCAGCCTGGATCATCTGTAGCCATGCTGCTCCTCCAAGTCAGCCTGGATTATCTGTAGCCATGCTGCTCCGTCAAGTCAGCCTGGATCATCTGTAACCTCCAAGTCAGCCTGGATCATCTGTAGCCATGCTGCTCCACTAAGTCAGCCTGGATCATCTGTATCCATGCTGCTCTGCCAAGTCAGCCTGGATCATCTGTAGCCATGCATCCTCTGCCAAGTCAGCCTGGATCATCTGTATCCATGCTGCTCCGCCAAGTCAGCCTGGATCATCTGTAGCCATGCTGCTCCACCAAGTCAGCCTGCATCATCTGTAGCCATGCTGCTCCTCCAAATCAGCCTGGATCATCTGTAGCCATGCTGCTCCGCCAAGTCAGCCTGGATCATCTGTAGCCATGTTGCTCCGCCAAGTCAGCCTGGATCATCTGTAGCCATGCTGCTCCACCAAGTCAGCCTGGATCCAGAATGGGAAAAAGCAGACAGTCTCAGACTTTAGAGCCCAAAGGAAACACATGGAGGACACGCTTCAACCTCTTCTCATCAAACTCTCAGCCCAGCGTGAGGATTAGTGATATACCTTTCTATGGTGGCTTGTACAACAAATCACATTCTTCTTATTTCTTAGAGAAAGTGAAGGATTGTTTTTGAGTATTGAGAACATAAAGATATAAACCATTTTGTATTGATATTGAACTACATAATGTTGTTGACTAAAAAAATGTTTTGGTCATTAATTAGGACACACACACACACACACCACAGTTGTTCTTTTTTAACTTTTTATTTGTGACATTTCATAAGTATAGACAAAACAATCAGCAACATATAAGAAAAGAAGGAAAATAACTAAATAAAGAAAAACAACAACAACAACAACAACAACAACACACCAATTGTTCTGACTATGCGCATCCCTTTTCTTGGTTACACTGACCTCTGGTGGCGGAACATGAGGCATGACATGCTGGTCATGACTGTTAGGCTACCAGCAGTCATGCATAAGAACAGCGACAGTGTGAGTGAGAGCGAGCTGGGAGTACCCTGCCTTCTCCTGATAGATACACAGACCGCACAAAGAGGCAGGCTGATACAGAGATGTTTTGGACCATGGAATAGTGAAAATATCATCTCATGAGACCACAAAGGGTTTGGAGTAGACAGATGTTACAGTACATGTCATTTGTGTCATTTAATGATTACTGTAAATAAACAGAATTTAATTTGGGCAAATAGGGGGAATCAGGTGATATGACATGTGCATTTTTACGTGAACATATTGGAGTTTTTATCTCTCTTTTCTTTATTTTAATTTTATGACAGGTTTATCTGTAATGTGCTTTATAAGCTTTTGGAAGTGTTATAAGCCTAGACTACATTTAGCCTAAGTTGTAAGCAACATTAGTTTGAATAGCAGTAGGCCCAGTGAAGTGATCAGCAGTCAATAGCACTGAACAGGGATGAAACCTGCACTCCAACCCAGAAGGGAAACATATCAAGACAAATAGACCCTTATAGGTCCAAGTGACACCTTGTTTCCCCTCATTGCTTGATCCAGTTGATGAGAAAAGAGAGCAGTAAACTCTCAGCCTACAAAGCGATTGAAAAACAGCTTCAGCTCATTTGCACATTCCTGATTGTAGCTGGTGTAAATGTCAACTCACCTGACATTTATTCTCATACTACCTTTTTGGTAGACGGGTAAAGTGATGACTTGATTCTGAGAGAAAGGAAAGAAGCTTTGCTAACATCTATCATATATATACTGTATATATATATATATATATATATAAAGACAAAAAAGATGGAGGGCAGCGGCGTTCAAAGCAGTTGTCAAAAGGTTAAAAAAGGAAGGTGCTCTTTGGTCCAACGGGGTAACAGACGAAATCAAAAGAAAAAATAGACCAGGGCACTCTTCTAATAATTAAAAAAGCTTTAATAAAAGGCTTAGTTCATATTGGAACAATTAAAAGCCAAGCCAACAAGGACACACCCTATAACCAAACAGGTAGACACTGATGGGTCACACCTGTTGAAGAGGGGGGGGGGGGGGGGGGGGGGACATATAAAGAATCCAGTAGAGGTCAGTATCTAGCAGATAGTATAAATACATAGGAAGAACGACAGAAAAACAATTAACAATAAGTAACAAGAACAATAAACAATATGAGAAATACAAGGTCTTCCAAGACTAAAATATAAACATGGCAAAGACTAACTATAAGAAAGAGACCATATCTATGGTGTCATTCAGGCCTGGAGGCATCATAGCTCTGAGTCTATGAATCCATCTACTCTCTAGCTGGTTGAAACATTGAACATTACACCAATGAGGCCTATCGACAGCTACAGGACACCACTTTTTATCTCCCTCTAACAAGCAATCCAACAGTGACACTAACACAGGAACTGAAGGATTTGCTCTTGAAGGCAAAAGATGAACGCCTGGTCTCATATCAGGAATTCCAGTTCCTCTTCAAGTCTAACCCTCGCATGGCGACCTTTTACCTTTTGCCCAAAATACATAAGGATTTGACTCATCCACCTGGACGGCCTGTAAATCTAAGGCAATGAAACCCTCACGGAGCCAATCTCCAAATATGTTGACTTTTTTTATTAAGCCCTTGCTCCCCTCTCTTCCTGCCTACATACAAGACACTACTGATGTTCTCTCCAAAATCAAGGAACACAATTACATTGGTCCTGATGCCTTCTTTGTGACAATGGATGTGGAAGCATTGTACACTAACATTAAGCATGAAGAAGGCCTATCTGCTTTAAGGCATTTTCTGGACAAACGCCCTCACCCACATGACCCCTCCACTGACTTCCTTGCAGACTTGACTGAATGGACTCTTAACAATAATGTGTTTCTGTTTCAGAAATAGGATAGGATAAACTATTTTTAGGATAGGATAAACTATTTAAACAAGTAAAAGGCTGCGCTATGGGAGCATGTTTCAGTCCGTCTTATGCGGGCTTATTCATGGGCAAGTGGGAAGAGGATTTTGTTTTCCATCCTTGTAATGTTTTCAAAGACAAGATTATTTGGTGGGCACGTTATCTCATTGAGTGCCAGCCACTTTTGGAAGACGGATGCTCCCAGTGCCAGCCCTTTCAGAGCGTTTTCAGTGATTTCTCGAGGCCCACAGAATATTGTGTGATATTACTATGTAAACACCGAACACGCCCAAAGAACGATGATACTCTATTGTATCATCAGCAAAAAAAAGTTTATTGATATCATTTTCCGTTCTTTAGTTATCAGCCGGAGAAGATAGGTTTCAAATTAGAAGCTGAGATAATCAGCCTTTTGTGAAATGAAGCATTTCAAGCACATCACTGACTCTGAAGCTAATATTTTCTGATGTAGTGACACCTCAAAAATAATTTCCTTCAATAAAACAGCGAAAACAAAGGAATTTTGTTTGGCAAAATAATATTTTTTAGCTGCAACCAGCAGCGCTGGCCCCTGCGTGCGCAGACCCTACACTTTCTTGCTGGTCTTGATTTACTGCTGGTGGGCATCAGATATTGCCAATCTGTCCATCGAGCCTGCTGTCTGGGTCTGTCTGGGTCGGTGTTGTATGCTGCCCTGCGTGCCCCCCCCCCCCCCCCCCCTCAACTGCAAACCCCTCCTCCGTGGGTGTGTCTCTGGTGGCTCTCTGCTGCGTTTGCTCTGCACTGAAAACCCAGCTTTTTCACAGCGTTCCGCGTGTATTTGTCACCGGCTCCCAGCGCTTCCAACTGAGAATAATAACAACTCCACAACTAATCATGTGGAGGGGCTATCGCAGCGGACACGGAGGGGCTCAATTGTGGGAGCAGATTGGCTGCTGCAGGCACAGCTAACGTTATGCTTCATGCAGATCGATGCATACCGATGCGGTTTCCGTTTCATCACGGGGCTTCTTCTGCTGTTTTTCCTCACCTTTCTCTAATCTGGAGAGCACTGTCGCCACCTAATGGGTCCATAAAATAGGTTATACACATTCAACATGCCCCAAATTTTTACAGGAGATGTATCAGGCTTTGATCCACGTCCCACCGTCAAAAAACGCAATTGACGACAATCGTCGTCATTGGCACTCTACGTTACTATTTGAATTGACGACGATTGTCGTCATTGGCACTCAATGAGTTAAATTGATGACGTTATTATGTGGTGGAATGGTACTGAAGAGGATTTGTTGTCTTTTCATGATTACCTCAACAACGCTAAAATTAATGTTAAGCTTTCTCTAGAATATGATACACATAAAATTCATTTTCTAGATCTTGAAATCACTAAGGATAGCTCAGGCTTTTTACATACCTCTATCTTTAGAAAGAATATACACAAAAATACCATTCTTCATGCTAAAAGTTTCCATCCCGACACATTGATCAGAAATATTCCCTTCGGCCAATTCCAAAGGCTGCGCAGAATATGTGACAGCGATACTGACTTTAGTGTCAAAAGTCAAGATATGTATGGTCGATTCAGGCAGCGAGGTTATTCTACTAAGGTCCTGGATAGTGCCCTCTCTAGGGCTAGCTCTCTAGAGCGTCATTCTCTTCTAACCAGGAAGGCCAGGAGTGTGAAAGGAGATGTTTTTTTCACTATCCTGTACAGCACAGAGGCTTACACTGTACACTCCATAATTAAAAGAAACTGGGAACTCATCCAGTGTGATGAGATGCTACGTGAGGTCTTTCCAGACCCCCTGTTTTTTCTTTTAGGAGGGCTTCTAATCTGGGTGATATTCTTGTGCATAGTCACTACCTGCCAAAGAACTAACCACATGGTTACCTAAAGCACCAATTGGTTCTTTTAAGTGTGGACATTGCAAACAATGTGACCTTATAGTGAAATCCAAGGTTTTCACCCATCCAACCACACAACAGGTTTACACCATTAAACACTTCATTAACTGTAAAACCACACATGTTATTTACTTACTTTCCTGTTCTCTATGCGATTCCTTTTATGTCGGCCGCACAAAAAGACGCCTACAGGACCGTCTTGCCGAGCATAAATATGCTGTTAAAACAGACAACTGCAACTATGCCATTATGAAAGACTTTAGAGATTCTCACAGTGGTGTCCCTGTCTCCTTTACAGCTAGGGGTATAGACCACATCCCTCTCACCTCTAGAAGAGGGGACAGGGAGAGAGCTCTCAACCAGCTAGAGATTAGATGGATTCATAGACATAGAGCTATGATGCCTCCAGGCCTGAATGACACCATCGATATGGTCTCTTTCTTATAGTAAAGGTCTTTGCACACACAGTCCGATTGTTTTCGTATGCGTGTTTTTTAATCCGTCATCTGAAAACACAGACGGGTCCCAGCTCGCAAAAATCTATTGAGTGATGCGAAAAACGCAGAAAATCGAACCTCGTCCGAAAACTTAAATGACGGACGTAATTGTCGGACTCGGTGTGTCAACGATGATTGACACAAATGAGGTCGTATTCTTTTTTTTTCTTTGTGTGTCAAATTCGGACGAAAATACGGACTTGGTGTGCAAAAGCTTTTAGTCTTTGCCATGTTTATGTTAGTCTTGGAAGACCTTGTATTTCTCATATTGTTTATTGTTCTTGTTACTTATTGTTAATTATGTTTTTCTGTCTTTCCTCCTATGTATTTATTGTCCCCCCCCCCCCCCTTCAACAGGTGTGACCCATCAGTGTCTACCTGTTTGGTTATAGGGTGAGTCCTACTGTGCACTTCTTACTCTTTGCCCTGATGAAGGCCAGGTTGTTGGCCGAAACATGTTGGCTTGGCTTTTAATGGTTCCAATATGAACTAAGCCTTTTATTAAAGCTTTTTTAATTATTAGAAGAGTGCCTTGGTCTATTTTTTCTTTTGATATATATATATATATATATATATATATATATATATATATATATATAGATGAATGACTTCAAAACAGTTTACAGTTTGAGAGTTGATTTGAGTTAATGAGTTATTCATTTGAGTTAGTGTGGACCAGTGATGTCACTGGTCCACACTTTAACACTCAATAACTGTCAAATTAAATGACAGACTTCAAAACCGTTTACAGTTTTCTGATATATTACTGATGCTGGTTGAAAATGGGCGGAGTGTTCCTTTAAGCTTTTTGCGAGCTGCCACAAGCTTTCCCTCCAATACCCGAGCTTTCCTTTTAAGTGTACATGGAGACTCTGAAACCATGTAGGTGTGATTGCTCGAGCAGCTAGGCACTGGAAGCATCTTTTTAACGTACCAGTGATGGCATGCAGAGTCTGTCTGTTTTTCACAGCTATTTAGATGTTGAACGCTGCCTGCTACCCAAACCAACATCGTCGCACACATTTGCTGTCAGAGTAACGTCATCGAGCAAGACATCTGGAGCAACAAAGGCCTGTTCAGATGTGTCTTCCATGATGACATCGCTCTGATCGGCAGCAAGACTGTTGGCACCATTTTGTACATCTACCTCATTGTTACTTACCAGTACTTACCCTGCTTGTCATTTTAGGGGGGTCCTTGTTGTCCTTGGTGAAAGAGAAAATGCTAGGTACAGCGGTGTCCTTCAGGCATTTCCTTCCCTAATAGAAGTTACAAGAAACATAACAAATATGATAGTATTGCAGAGTAAAGAGGTTTGTGTGTTTCAAGTTCTGTAGATACTCAACTTTGTATTAGAATGTGGTTTTAAATGTAACAGAGTGTACTACAAAGGAGTATGAATGTACAGGCATGCAGTTAATCCACATTGATATTATTGTATTAAAATATTTAACTGTTTTCAAAGCTTAAGGTCTTTGTTTGCACACACAGTCCATTTTTTCATATGCGTTTTTTAAACGGTCACCTGAAAACACTGACCGGTCAAACAGCTCACAAAAGGCTATTGACCCATGCAAAAAATAAAATAAAATAATAATAATCAGAAAATCAAACCTGTTCAGGCCCTGATTTTAAAAAGTGTTACACTTTTGGACGAAAAATACAGACTAGGGTGTGCAAAAACCTTTACTGTCAGTGTGGAAACATGTTATGTACGGCTGTCTCTCTTGGATAATATTTGTTCCGTAGGCGTTTCACAAACTTTACAATAGGAGGGGGAAATTTCACAATTCTCACTCTGTGATAAAGGGTCTTTGCATTAAATCCACTGAATTGTGAAAGTTCTCAAACAAGTGTTTTATGTTGCTTGTTAAAATCCTCACTTGACCTTTTGCATTAACCCATTGATAGCTGATGCAGCATTTGCGTGTATATCCCTCATTTGTGAGTGTATCCCTTTAAGGCCACAACTCAATTGAGTGTCAGTAATATCACAATACTTCCTCAATTTAAACCAATAAGTTGCTTTATTCTTTGAAAGGTATAGAAAAAAGCCTCTCTCTGTACGCTTGAGTCAGTGCTGAAGAGATGACTCTCGAAGTCTTCACTGCACAGACAGAGCTGTCTTCGCATTTTGAGCACCCACTGGTCCAGCCTGTCTGGATCACCTAGAGGAAAACTTGACACAGACATAGATATGCAAGTCATTAAGTTAGCTCATTCACAGAGCTTTTTTTACATTCAAACAAGGTCATATTTGAGCTAAACACACACTCTGTCTCTCACACACAAACACACGCATCCTCAGTGTCCTCATATTCTATCAGTTGCATTGTTAATTACTTCTTGTGTAGTTATATTTTTTACTGTGCATTGTTCCTTTATAGCGTAACTTCACATTCTAACTCCATGGCGTACTTGTTTGTATGTATGTATGTATGTATGTATGTATGTATCTATGTATGTATGATGTTTTTCTGTTTTGTATACAAGCTGCTCTGAACCAATTAGCCCACCGTCAGGCCTGTTCTTGGGGCAGTCGATGCCCACCAACCGGCGCGCCAACGACGTAATGACGATGACATCATCAACGATGACAATGATGTCATAGCATAGAGTTCACCTGTGAGGTCATCGGCGATGTCAGACATAACACCGATGATGTCATAGCTCCCTGAACGTTGTGACATCACCAATGACGTGATGTCATACACCAAAAGCGGGGATATAAACAAGGTGTTCTGTGACGCTATATTGATTCCTGAGATTCCTTCTTCCAGTATCCGGTATACTTACTCCCTACTATCCTTCATAATGTCAACCATTAGCACAACCAATTCCGAACTCGAGCTGAATCCTGGCTATCTTACAACCAGCCAGGCCCTGGTGACCAACTGCCTTACACCCAGACAGGTCACCAGTGGTATTTCAACCGCGTCCGAGGACCGACATCTCGGTCCCTATCTCCATCCCCGTGATTCTGATCGATCACAGCCCGTGAGCCCTCATCCACGATCCAGCACACTTCACGAGGCAAGCCCCAAAGCTTCGCCCCCAGCAAGCTCACAAGCTTCGCTACAAGTTGATTGCGATTCTGACCGATCACTCTTGGTCACTGGCTGCCTTACACCCAGCCAGGCCAGGCCCAGGCCACTTCACGCATCACCCGAGGCAAGCCCACAAGCTTCGCTACAATTTGGTCCTTCGAGCGGATCAGAGGACTTGCGACGATCAGAGAGATCACGGCACCTTGCCGACCAGAGGAGCAATCCCTTCCCCACCAGATCGAATCTGGATACAGCAGAGTATCCAGCGGGAGTAGTACTCAGGGGTCCCCCCTACACTCCCACCAGACGATCCAACCGGGGCAGGAACTCATCCGCAGACACCAGGAAAACGGATTCCTTGCTCAGGTAGCACAACATGAGGCAGATCTAGCCCAGATAAGGGTTGAGTTTAAGGCAGATGAAGCTGCAGAGAACTGTATGGAGCTCCTATGGATCAAGGCCAGAGCCCTAGGCCACGTTAGCGCTAGGAGGAAGGCACAGCAAGCAACATCTCATGAAGAGATCCTAAGGATGGAAGCCGTAATGGCGCACGGCTATGCTAGGTTGAAGGCCGAGAAGGAACAAAGGTCCCGATATGGTCATATCGTACCCCGGAGGGCGCCACCCACTTCACCGGTGGCCACACCCCGGCTGAACCTTTGTCCCGTGCCCCGCACCTCCCAAGACCAGGGTCAGGTCAGCACGGCGGCTCCAGAGCCAACGACCCAAACTTCGGAACCCACTGTTCCAGTGCCAATGCCACCAACACTCCCACCTAGGACATGTCCGCCGACAAAGGTCGCCAACCCTGAGCATGCAATACAGTGCAACGAGGCGGCCGACCCCGCCACTGGGATACCCCACACTCAGGTAGGCATGGTGAACGTTGGGACCAACAGCACGGGGCACAGTCAGCCGGACGGCATCGATCATCCCCACAAGATAGCTGGACATGACAGCTGGGACCCCCCCAGAGGGCGGGACCAGCCATCTCAACTACCTATTCCCAGAATTCACCTCCTGGCCCTGCCCGGGCTCATGGAGACAACTCCAGCCAAGACCTCTAGGGAGGCCAAGAAGTCCGAGCAAGTGGAGCAAGTGGACATGCCTTTGCGGACGGCGAGGCAGGAGCCCCAGATGCTTCACGGGGCGGCCGTCTCCCTCATCGTCTCGCCGGCAATTCGCCCAGAGCAGACCTATGCCACACCGGCGCTCCACGGGGCGGCCAACGAGGCATTAGGGGCAGAGGCCTCCCTCCAACGAGGGCAGACAAACTGCGTCCTCACCGACCCTACGCCGCTGAGGTTCCTCGACTGGAAACTCAAGCCACCAGAACCAGAGGCTCCTCACTACCCCCGGCTCCTGAGCGGCTCCCGCGCTGACCTCACGCCGCTGAGTTTCCTCAACTGGAAACTCAAGCCCCCAGAGGCCACTGCAGCTCACTACAGCAGTTGCTGGGTAGAACCCCAGCTCCCGCACACATCCTGGCCAACGAGGACAGTCACCAAATCTTGGCTCTTGTGATGTACGGGACTGGACAACGGCGTGCGGACCCGTGCCTACACCCGGCCGGTGGCCAGGCGGACCACAGCCCCCCTCACTCCCAGAATAATCAACCAAGCCCTGCCTATACCAGGTGGGACTGGAGGGCCATTCCGGCCATTTCTGGAAGAATACAGATTCCCCACAGGAATCTGGGAGCGGCTGTAGAAAAGGGTCCATAATGGCCCAACGTCAGGCCTGTTCTTGGGGCAGTCGATGCCCACCAACCGGCGCGCCAACGACGTAATGACGATGACATCATCAACGATGACAATGATGTCATAGCATAGAGTTCACCTGTGAGGTCATCGGCGATGTCAGACATAACACCGATGATGTCATAGCTCCCTGAACGTTGTGACATCACCAATGACGTGATGTCATACACCAAAAGCGGGGATATAAACAAGGTGTTCTGTGACGCTATATTGATTCCTGAGATTCCTTCTTCCAGTATCCGGTATACTTACTCCCTACTATCCTTCATAATGTCAACCATTAGCACAACCAATTCCGAACTCGAGCTGAATCCTGGCTATCTTACAACCAGCCAGGCCCTGGTGACCGACTGCCTTACACCCAGACAGGTCACCAGTGGTATTTCAAGCGCGTCCGAGGACCGACATCTCGGTCCCTATCTCCATCCCCGTGATTCTGATCGATCACAGCCTGTGAGCCCTCATCCACGATCCAGCACACTTCACGAGGCAAGCCCCAAAGCTTCGCCCCCAGCAAGCTCACAAGCTTCGCTACAAGTTGATTGCGATTCTGACCGATCACTCTTGGTCACTGGCTGCCTTACACCCAGCCAGGCCAGGCCCAGGCCACTTCACGCATCACCCGAGGCAAGCCCACAAGCTTCGCTACACTACCCCTTGTGGGATTAATACAATTGTTTGAAGTTGAAGTTATGTGTCTATTTCCTACACTTTTTTTAATCTTTCATGACCGTCAGATAGCTAGTTCTTTTGAATGCGTATTCACTTATGTAAAACACGGTTTACATAAATGCATTAAGTTATATATGTGTTAAGGACAATATGTGCAAATATTGAATGCAACAGTTGCTTTCGAGGGATGTAAAGTTAACGTTATATGTGACATCACAATCAGTTGGTTTCTGGAGTGCAATAATGTTCATTATGACCAGAGAGGTTGAGTGTGTCAATTTAATTTGATTATGAACAAATTGTAATTGGCATACCACAAAATTTGGTTTCGTACTTTCGTTCCATAGCCTCGAGGCTGGTACTTTCCTATTATTTACAGTCAATGGTACTTTCAGTGCAAGAGTAAAACTTGTAGCTAGCCGTAACGTTAACGTGTAGGTTAACGTTACTTCTGGAACCACGCTGCAATTTGACAATAACGTTAATATTTCGAACAAGGCTCATACACCTAAACGTTAGAGTTTGAGACTTTTGGGAGTTTGAGACTTATTGGTTAAGGTCTATGGTCAAATTGCATTGCCCATAACGTTAACGTTACCGTGGTAGCTAGCATTACACCTTTAATTGCCCAACACATACGCATTTCAATAATGAGAGACTAGAAGGAAAGTACAATAAACTTTAATGATGAAACAACGCTTAGATTTGGCGTATGACTCCATGGTATGATGACGCTCCTCTGAGACAAGAGGAGGACGTCAGTGATGTATAGGATAGAGAACCCCCCATAGGGAGTTCTATTGGAGCCATGACATTGGTGGTGTTCAGGGGAGGAGGTGGGGCGAATCGACTGCTACACAGGATTTCAGCAGCTATGGGTGACACACAAGGTGAGTTACAACTTTGCAGAATACCAGAAGACTGATATGGAACTTCATTTAGGTGATTGGCCAGCAGCTGAAGAGAGGGAAAGCGTGGGAGACATTGATTGGGGGGCACAGCCCCCCTACAAACCCCCCAGTCAGACTATTATTTTTATCCTGCTGGTGCTACCCCTGTTTGCAAAGCCTAGAATCGCCTATGAGTGAGTGAGAAACGAAATCTCAGACACTGGATAATGACATAGGCTAATAACAGTATAATCCTAATGTTAAAGGAGAATTTCGGTTTTTTACACCACGGTCCTCATTTCCAGTTTAGAATATGATGTTTTACTCACCGAAATAGTTTCGCGTCATTCGGATGCCCAGGGAAGATTTTGAGCTCCGAGTACACTCTTCAAACAGGCTAGAACCGCTAGAACGGGAGCCCACGGGGCATTCTGCACGGCAGTGCACGCGCTCTCTAAATGACACTTTTTCTGTCAGATCACGGTTCATTATGGTTGTAAATATAATTATTTAGCTAATAGCTAGAAGCTAGGCTAACAACAACACCGCAGTCAGTGTTGATCTGCCCCGGATGGGGTTACAGTGCGTATCGTCCCCCTCTGTAAAACCACTTCTTCAGAGAAACCACAGGCCCATTTAGCGCTAGTTAGCTAGCACACGCTAGAATGGGCCTGCATAGCCATTTCTAACTAGCTAGTTTTTCTCGAATTGATATAACGTTAGCATGGAACCATCTCGTTTTGACAGTGGGGAGATGATGTTAGCTTTTAGGTTGATACTAAACCTTCAGATCTTTACTACCTAACATCAGAAAAGCTAGTCACAATGCAGGCTGCAAACTCACCGTTAGCGTTAGGTGACAGC
Organism: Poromitra crassiceps; assembly: GCF_964638095.1. Taxonomy (NCBI): domain Eukaryota; kingdom Metazoa; phylum Chordata; class Actinopteri; order Beryciformes; family Melamphaidae; genus Poromitra; species Poromitra crassiceps. The sequence goes on along the minus strand of NC_139635.1, from coordinate 3,777,311 downwards.
AAACTTTTCATACCAAAATAGGAGGATTTCTGAGTCGTTTGATTTCTGCCCTGGTATCTGTCACCTTTTTCACTCTCCATGACTTTGCATCCCTGAATATGAAGTCAGTTAGATTTATGGATCACTGCACCAAAACTTCTGATATGCATACATGAACCACCATCATTCAGTCAGTCAGTCAATTAATCAACAACTGTATTAATCCAACTCGTTTTGAATAGTTTGTTGATGTAACAAATAGTAACATAAAAAGCAGATACACCAAATAGCTCAAATGTGAAAGAGAATCTATAAATGTTGATAAATGAAGATGGCTGTGAACCCAAAATAAAAATAATTACAATATTGTGACCCAGAGTTTAACTAAACTTCTGTGGGCACTGGACAGGGCTCTGCTAAGCACTGCAGTGTATGAGATTAAAAAGTGACTTCTTCTGTTTTCTTTGCAGGTATATTTCCACCAATTCCAATGGATCTGTGTCCTGTCAGAACCCTCAACTGCAGTGTCCTGCAATACAGAACCATCTAGGTCACACATGGGCCGGACCCGGCCCCTGGACCATCTCAATCCGGCACCCAACGTCCTCAAAGGAAAACAAAACAATGCACAAAAAGTCAATAAAAGACAGCATCACGTTAATAAATCTAATCCGCTACAGCCATTTGATTTGTATCACTATGATATCAGGAGATTAACAGGAGAAATTACCAATCACAGCGGGAGAGAGGGTTACAAATAGAGAGACCCCCATGAAAATCAGGAGTGTTGGCAGTTATCAGTCCAATGTGTTGCACTTCGCTTACTTTATATTATGTAAGTTAGTATGGCCCACTGGAAAAAAAATGTCCCACCCCTGATCTAGGTTGATAGACTTTCAGATATCAAGTATCTTGGTCAACAGGCTGGCATAAGTAATGTCTCTTATAATGATCATTAAAACTGATTTGGTGACACAAAGTATTTAACACTGTTTCATTATTTGCATCATCAAACATAGCTATCAAGAGGTTTTGAGGTGTCTTCAGTGACCAGCTTACTGTACCAGGTCACTCTTACCAGAAGTGACTACGCTGTTGTCTGTTAGCCAAATATATTTCCAGGCTGTTAGATTATAGATTATCTGACATCAGCCATCTTGATAGATATTCCAGTCATTGTTTTAATTTTGCAGAGTTGTTGGCTGATTTGTTCTCTCTTTAGTTGAGATGTTTTGCATGAACTGTAATACCATCTGATATTTTCAGTGTTCCTGCAAAAAAAATCATCCACAATTCATTTAAACAGATGGACATTTGCTGGTCTCAGTTCATTTATTTTCACGGCTCAAACCTTCAGATTTGTTGAAATACTTGATCTATAGAAGTTAAAATAAAAAGACTGCATAGGAGTTATGAGTGTGCAATCTGTTTCTTTTATTTACAACTTAGAACACACTACAAAACATGAAAAGCCACTTTTGCCTGCTCCTTGGTTGACCGTGCAGATGTATAAACATGACAATTAAGCAAAGAAGTGATTTTATATTTAAACTGAGGTTCTAATTACATTTGAAGACCCAGACAGTAGTCTACATCATGATAGCAGAAACGGGCAGCTACAGATGCACTCATTTGGCTTCCATCAGGTCATCCTGTCATTGAAGGTTGGAGGCAGTAGATTCTTGCAGACAACAGTGAGCCATGTCAGCCTGGTTTTGCAGCATGTCAGATTTTCAAACCTGTCCAACAAATCAATATAAAATATCAAACAATGTTGCTGCCTGTCCAAAAATCTATAAGTAAGTCACATTGGTTAATTTTAAGTAATTTTAATTAAAATGTTTGTGTTATTAATACAAATGTAACGTTACTCTAGATTAGAGACTAGTGAGCAGATTACTAAAATATACTGTAGTTGAGGTAATAGCCACATTTTTTAAATGAGGTTGATAGTTTACCCAACTAATTTACCAACCATTACACCCCTGCCTGTAACGTTAGTTAAATATGCTGGCTGCTGTTTATTATGTTGGTATTTCTAATATAGTTAATCACAATAGCTAGCGTTTTAGTCCAAGTGACAGACCAAGGGAAGCATAGCCTACAGACTGATCAGTTAGTGCTCATAAACTACTAGCGTTGTACTGCATTGACTAGCTCACAAAAGTTGCTAATGAAATAAACAGACTTTGAAAGGGGTAACGTTAGTTGTAAGGGCAAATTTACCAAAGAACTTACCATAAATTAGTATTTTATCTGGCGTGGCGTGCCCCACTTCCAAGCCACCAGAAGCTGCCGAACCTTCACAACTGACGTCACGTCTTAACACCGAATTGCTGGCTAAGTTAATATTATATAAATTAATACAAATCATAGTAAAGTGCCACTGAAAATCATTCCAAAAAGTTAACAGCGTGTGATGTTGTGGTGTTTGGATTTGACAGTAACCAGGAACTACAAGAGCAACGTGAACCACGTGATACTTTTCCAAGCCCGCTATTGGATGATAAGTACAAATACGTCATGCATGGGGGACCCTAAACATAGCTGTCTGCTCTCTTTACCGGAGAAAATGCAAGTTGACAGAGTTAGCGATCACAAAATATGGCAAGAAAGAACGGGTGGCAACAAATTTATTTTCATTTGTTGAGACATGTCTCAGTTGTTAATAAAGGACTGGGTTTTCCCTCGGTAGGGATCGTTTAAGTGCACGAAATCTCCGCTGGGCCCGCCGCCTAAATGTGGAGCTGTCATTTCTTCCCCCCCCCCCCCCCCCCCCCCCCCCCCCCCCCCCACACACACACACACACACACACACACACACACACACACACACACACACACACACACACACAAACACTTCCCGACTGCTCGGCTTTCTTCGGTGCCGCAAGGCACTCTGGGTACGGTGACATGTGTTTAGCTCCCGTGTGCGCTGCGTGGCCTGTCTTGTTGTGATGCTTCTCTCTCTGTAACGTGCATCACCCTGTGTGTGTGTGTGTGTGTGTGTGAGAGAGAGCGAGAGAGAGACGAGGAGAAGCTTCTAACAGCCTGGACTCAACCAACACAGATCACTGATCATCACTCACACAGAGCCGAGCCAGGCTGCCTGCAGGTACCTCTGTCTTTCTTTCTTTCTGTTTGTTAGCTAACTTAGCCAAGCTAATGCTAGCCTCTACTGCAGGACTATAAGCATCTCTGTTTTTACTCTAACGTGTAGCCTAATCTCCAGACCAGGACTCATGTTAGACGTATTAAGCCCTCTCAGACGACCTGGACATGGTCTGGTCTGGACATGAGTTGGAGTAAACAGCAGACAGAGCGGACTGGAATGGAGGGTGAGATGCTGCATTCACGTGCTGCTCGGAGGGTCCGTTTTCCCGAGTTGGGACAAGGAGCCCAGCTATAAAGAAGGAACTGGAAGAGACATTGCACCATACCAACGTTCTACTCAGTCAAACAGTTAATTTGACTCCCATGAGCCCTGTAAAGTACGCCTATAATCATGTTTTGGATTTGGATACTATTTGTAACCTGTAGCAAATACATGCATGTGCACATTAGGAAAAATCAATCAGTCAGTAGCCTATTCTCTGATGATCTGGTAGAGGCATTTCTTCAAAGCTCATACAACATAGATATGTTTGGTTTTAGTGTGCTTTCCATGCATCTCCCATAGGCTTCAATATAACTTGTCACAAAATCTGGCCCCATAGGACGTTGGTATGATGTCTCTTCCTTATTTAAAGGTTCCTTTAGTTGGGAAGTCGTTCTTGCGATTTTGGTGTGTTTATGAGCTTTAAAGGGATAGTTGTGATTTTGATGTGGGGTTGTATCAGGTACTTGCCACAGTCAGTGTAGACTACTACATGCAGTAGAATGCAGCCGGCGTGGTTCCAGTTTGGAGAAATGAAGACGGGCCACGTCAGGCAGGTAGAGCTGTCTGTAGCCCCAACGTGACCCTACTGTACTTTGTGTATATACACTTGTGCAGTAGTTAGGGTCACATAGCGTTCTCATAAGCAAAAAGGGGGGAAAGGCTGTTCAAAACGCTCTCCTACCCGTCTCCGACGTCCGATTGCAGATCCGAAGATATGATGGGACGGAAGCCAGCCAGTCATTTAGCCGGTGCTGTTAAAATGCTACTGCTGCGTGATGGTGAAACAACCGTTTAAAAGCAGTCTTTCCACAGCCTGTGCCGTATTTAGGAGAGGAGAAGCTTCCTAGTGCCGACAGGAACCTTGGGAGTTTGAGTATTTCATGACATGTTTTGCTTCCCAGCCAGGTGCGCTGGATTTGTGTTGATCACAGACTCCGTGTGACTGCATGTGTTTGCTCGCAAGCGGTGCACCATGATAGTGAGATCAAACACACCCTGCTGTAAATTCAGCCCTCGGTTCATATTCATACCTCGGTTGAGGTATGTTATGCAAAAAAAAAAAAAAAAACGATACAGCAACGAACAGCAACCTGAGGAGGAATGCCATCATTCTTACCGTTCCCCTCTAAATGTTTACTCTAGGTTCCCAGGTGTTCCCCCTCATTTCCACCACTGCTTGAACCAGAAAATGATTTAGCCTCCATCTATTATTTGTAAAACACAGAAACTGAAATCATGCACTTTTATAATGATAATATGATCGTATACCAGCAAATGTCAGCATGTTTGTTAGATAGTTAAAAAATCATACTTATGAAATTATTTCTACATAATAACTAAATCTAACATTAACAACAATGCATGATCCGAAGAGTTTTATCCCATAGAAAATAGAGAGCCAAAGTGAAACGTCACTTCCTGCTTTCTCCCTATACCAGCGATGCGAAAAATATGAATGGCGGTGGACGGAGAATAAGGTTACTTTTTTGATCCCGCTTGAATTGTGCCACGGGGTGCCAACGCTAATTTTGTCAATTTAAAACATAATGCTGCATGATCTGACCTATATAAGCCATTTTGTTGTTGCATCAAGTTACATAATTCTGTTTAGTAACTTGTTAAGATCATATAATGTGTAGAAAAAACGAAGCTTACATTTGAAAATTCAACCAAAATTTGTCCACATGTTAGAGGAGTGATTTTCTGTTCCAATTTCCTGGGAGCAGACTGACTGAAAAGGCTTACTGTTAAAGACAGGGTATCTGCGGGGTCTTGGAAGTATTAAAAGTTGGGAAATCAATTTAGGGAAAATCAAGACCCTTGAAAAGTATTAAAAAGTCGTCGATTTCAAGTTCAAGACCCTTTAAATGTGTTATTTTTTCGATGTGAATAGCATATGTCTAAAGATTTTGTCAAAAGTTTACGTGAATTCATTTATTTTGGTTACAAGTCATTCTCCGGGGGGTACGGTGGAGCAGTGGTAAGCGCTGTCGCCTCACAGCTTGAAGGTCCTGGGTTCGATTCTCACCTGGGACGCTGTGAACGCTGAAGGAGTGCGTGCCCGTCCGCATGTCCTCGAGTGCCCACCGGCCCGGGTGGGGTCGTCAAAAGGGCCTTTCTGTTAGGGATGGGCGGGAGTACTCGGGTACTCGAGTACTCGTTCATAACGTCAGTACTCGAGTAATGTTTCCGCTGTTCGGGTACTCGCCCCACCCCTCACCCCTTTAAAAATGGTACGCACACATCGTCATGTGGATCAGGCAGCATGGCTGTGTTTCAGACAGGCATAACTGCACGGGTGTCAAGTCAGCCAGAATGTAAAAGTATGTCATCTGCTTTAGGGCTTTCAAAATAAAACCCTTATTGTAACATTGGCATTAATATTAATTTTGAGTAATGCCTTACAGCCACAGTTTCACTCGTAATCTTAACGTCACGAGTATTTTGATACAAGGTTTGCTGCTTTGTTTGTTGAAATACCTTTTTCTCATCCAACGTGCATCAATAAGCTATTTACTTTTGTTTAAGTACTATTATTTTGAAAGTTTTAACAGGAAGTTTCCCAGCTCATCATGAAAATTGACTGGTGGAGATGCGCTCCCGTTAACGACACGAGACAGACGCACGCTTCTCCACAACGCACCCCCGATAAAACTCATTGAAAACTAGGGCTGTGGCGGTTCACTTATCTCCCGATTCGATACTATCACGATTCTTGGGTGCCGATTCGATTTATATTGCGATTCTTAAGTATTGCGATTCTACGATTATTGCGATTCGATATTACGATTTATTGCGATTTTTGTTTATTTTTTTATTTTATTTTTTCAGTTTGTTTGCTTTTTTACACTAGATTAGAACATGGGAAAAGTTGAATCATACACTAGAGACTGTATATTATATATCATGAGTAGGGCTGGGCGATATAGTTAAAAACAGGGGCGGACTGGGATCATAATTCAGGCCGGGCATTAGATACCAAGCAGGCCAGGCTGATATGGGCCGACGCGTGTGAAATTTGGGCCGTTTGAAGCCCAATTTGGGCCGTTTGAAGCCAGATTTGGGCCGTTTGAAGTCCAATTTTACAATGAGATGCACCCACTTTAACCCTGAAGTGTAATTATTACTTCAGACTAACTAATAAAGTAATAAAACCACTAGTAAACCAGTAGGCGGCACCTGGCCTGCTGTTCAGTGAGTAACCTGACTGCAAGCACCCAAAAAAAAAAAAAAAAAAATTGTTTTTGTTTTTTGCGATTATCGATTCTGGAATAAAAGATCGATTCAAAAAATCGTGACATTAAAAATCGCGATACTTAGGTGAATCGATTTTTCCCCCCACCCCTATTGAAAACGTGGCGCTAGTTTACTGACTACACTGTCGTCGTCCCATAACGTTAGCCACAAGAAATGTGGAGAACGAATCACTTTATTGCTTCATGTCGATCACTATTTAGCTGCAGCTAACGTTATGGTCACTGGTCAGTTTTCACTTTTTGTCAGAACACCGGACCTTATAATCCGTGGATTTAGGTTACTGTAACAGTGATCATAAAGCAGAATGGATTATACCGGGCATGTAGGCCTATTGGAAATGAGCCTTCTTCGCTTGTTTCACAAGTCTGCTCGGATGAAGCGCTAACCAATGCTGCCATCCAACCACCAGAGATCTGAGGTAGGGACAACAGCTGCAGCTAACGTCACCTAATTGTCCCTTTCCTCACAAAAAGTGCTACAGGTTGTGTTTTTTCCATGCAAAAATGCAAACGCTATGTGTGAACAGCCCCATACACAGCAGATTACCCCTGCTCCGTCATTACCATAGTAATAGATATTTGAAATGAACTGCTTAACATAGCCAAACTTGGGTTAAGCGTGTGTTTCCACACGGACCCCCAAAGCCCCCCCCCACAGCGAGTACCCGATTACTCGTTCATAATAGAAGGAGAGTACTCGAGTATTTAAATTGGTTAAAATGCCCATCCCTACTTTCTGTGTGGAGTTTGCATGTTCTTCCCGTGCCTCCCGGGGGTTTCCTTCATATAGGAACCCCCTTCACCAAAACATGCAATATCCTGGTTGCTAATGTGGTTCCTCCTCTGGTCGTGAAGGGCGCCTGTTCAGAGGGAGGGGAACTCGTTGGAATAGCGTGATCCTCCCACGTGCTATGTCCTACCGGTGAAGCTTCCCCTGTCAGGTGAAAAGAAGCGGCTGGCCAACTGCCCATGTCTCGGAGGAAGCATGGAGCCAGTTTTCGTCTATCCACAGATCGGCAGAGGGTGGAGCAGCAACCAGGATAAATAACAGTAAAATTAGCACTAAGGCGGATAAAAATGGGATAAAAAATCGGGGGGGGGGGGGGGGGGGGGAAGAAAAGGAAAAAAAAGTCATTCTCCACCTCCCCACAGTATCAGCTGTTTCCCCGAGAGAAAGTGCGTACAGAGTGCATTTATGCAGCCGCTCCCCCCGGCTGCATGAGCAAACAGTGTAGCTGTGATGAACACTGACTGATTATCAAGAAGTCATCAAGTCAATCGTGACTGTTTACCACCGTGCGTAGGCTATTGTAATTCAACGTGATAATGGCTGCTGAATGAGGAGAACCCCCAGAACTTTTCCCCCTGTCGAAAAATACAAAGCTGCGGTGTGGGAATATTTTGGATACCTTAGCACAGATGGCCAGGGAGGATTAAACATGCAGGAACACCACCCGTCCTTATATTTGCCAAATTCAAGGTACGTTAAAATGTTGTCTTGCGTCATCATACATCGTATCGGACATAAACCATTTCCACCCGCAGCAGGATTAATGTCGCTCAGCAGCACATGGACAGAGGCTGTGTGTGTGACTCTGTTAACCTGACACTAACATGCGTTTTCTGTGATCAGGTTGCAATCTGATCACAGAAAACGCATGTTGGTGCCAGGTGTAAATGGCGTCAATCATTTGTGTCCAATGTCATCCGATTTGACAAAAGATAAGCATTTATTTGATATTATGATGTGTTTTAGTTTTACATAAAATTAATTTGATTAAATAAAATCAAAATACATTTTGTTCAATGGCAAAAAAAAGTATGTAGCCTAGGCCTATTTTTTTGTTGCCGTATTTTACAATAACTGTGCAGTGTTTCTCACACCACAAATAGATTTTGACCGCCACATGTATTAATTTCAATTTAACCTCTTCATTTTGCTCTCACAGTGCACCAGATTGATGAATCTTACTTTAAAATGTACATTTTCTTTCAAGAGGGTCCAGGGTCTATCCACCATGATCTCTCCAAACACTTGTGTGCATGTGACATGTGTGAGTGAGCAGTTCTTGTTATAAATATACTTTATTTTTTAAGTTTAAATAAACCTTGCTTTTGGGTTAGTCATAGGGCTGCACGATATGAGGAAACGCTGCGATGTGCGATAACACTGTTCAATATTGCGATGACGATATGACCTGCGATAAATAAATAAATCATAAAGAAAGATATTAACTCATTGAGTGCCAGCCACTTTTGGAGAACGGAAGCTCCCAGTGCCAGAGCTCCCACTCCCAGTTTCAGAGCGTTTTCAGTGATTTCTCGAGGCCCACAGAATATTGTGTGATATTACTATGTAAACACCGAACACGCACAAAGAACGAGGAGACTCTCTTCTATCATCTGCAAAAAAAAGTTTATTGATCCCATTTTCCGTTCTTTAGTTATGAGCCGGAGAAGATAGGCTGTTTTGAGCAAAAAGACAGTTTTCAAATTATAAGCTGAGATATTCAGCCTTTTGTGAAATGCAGCATTTCAAGCACATTCACTTACGCTAGCTAATATTTTCTGATGTAGTGACGTGGTGTAGTTCTGTGGAGCCTGCGTGCCCCACCCCCCTCTCCCCGCCTCAGCTGCAAACTCCTCCCCACACACACCCAGTCTATTTTCGGAGCCTCCGTTTTTGCGCCGGGCGGCTCCCGGCCGTCTCCCAGCGCAACAAGGAAATGCCAAATGGGACTGCAGGGATAGGTTTGGCCCTTCGGCGTCGGGTGCTGCCTTTCTGGCGGGTAATCGTGTGGAGAAACTATATGCAGACAGACAGACAGAGGCAGAGGAGCTCAGTTGTGTGCGCGGATTGACTGATGTTCGCAGCCCGACGTCAGCTGCAGACAGAGCAATCTATATGGCTCTGGCTGCAGCATGCATCGGCTTCTCTTTGATCACGGCTTTTTGCTGCAGTTTGCGGGACCTTTCTGTAATCTGGAGAGCACTGTCGCCACCTAATGAGTCCGTAAAATAGGTTATACACCTTCAATAGCTCCCATATTTGTACAGGAGATGCCTGATGCTTTGATCCACGTCCCACCGTCAAAAAACGCAATTGACGAACATGTTCGTCCTTGGCACTCTACGTTACTAAACCAATTGACGAACATGTTCGTCCATGGCACTCAATGAGTTAAAGGGTACATATTAGCTACAGTAGCGTGTCATTCTGCTTTAATAGACAGCTAACATAGACCCCAAACATTGAATAGCCTATGTCTATTAAATAAAGAAATTGAACAATAATTTCTATTCAAACAAGCTTTTATTGAACATAAGATTGCACTTGAATTAGTAGACTACATTCTCTGCAAGTCTTCAAAAGCTTTTTTTTGTTTAATTCAACCACTTTCAACTTAGTGCATTCCAGACCGGCGGCTGGCTACCGTGTAAACAACAGAACATTCACTTAAATAACACATACAGTAACTATAAGAACTTATTTTCTTTTAAATAAAATATTGTCATATATCAACTCTTTTTCTCAACTAAAAAAATATCTGGGGGAAATCATCAATAACAAAATAAATGAATTACTGTAAACATGGCAATTGGCAAATATAAATTAAACAAGGCCTTTTAAAATAACTGTAATGTCTCCTGTTGTAATGAATATGATCAAGGCCCGCCATCACCATGCCTAAAGGTTGCAGACATCTGTAGTATGAGGGAGAAAAGTGAAATAAGATTAGGACCACGGCACTAAATCAAGAGAAAGCTAGATTTCAAAAAAGGAAAGGGAAATTAAATCAACTCCTTAGGGACATTGGTTTTATTCTCTCTCCCCCCTGGTGGAGTCACTCAGCCAGTCCGCATGCTAAAACCTTTAAGAAAATCACTGGAATGAAATGAGTGGCCAAACTGGCCATTTCAAAGGAAGTCCTGTCACTGTAATATTCAGTTGGGAAATAATTAACTTACTGCTGGTGTACAAGTGACTACTAGTGAAACCCACTGTGTGTGCCACACTTAATATAAATCTCTGTCTATCCAGCTAGCTACAGTATATTTAGTCAAAGCATCATAATTCTGTAGCAGTGTTGTTAGCCTTCATTTTGAAGCCTGCATTATATTTTTCCACATTTTGCCTTTTTCTTCCTTCCAAAACTCTCTTTTACACTTCTCTAGTCTAGTTATGAGTCTCTTAGGGCAAGTTCTTGGCCAAGAAGACCAACATGTTTACTTTGCTAGGTTTCAAGCATGAGCGTTGACATGTAACCACATTCCCTGATGCGCTGAAGAGCCTCTCTGAGGGTGAACTAGTGGCTGGTATATAAAGATACCGCCAAGCTACTTTGGTCAGCCTTGGGTAGGTGTCCTTGTGGAGTCTCCACCAAGCCAAAGGGTCTGCCTCACTGTCAATGGCGGGGGACAGCAAGTAGCTGCTGAGTTCAGCTTCAACAACTTGTTCCAGCTGCATGGATGCTGTGGGAGCTGGACGTGGATTTGTTTTGAGCAAACTGCCCAGTGATGGCTTTGGCTTCTTGTTGCTGGGTGGATCCATGGCTCGGGCCTCCGTGTCAGGTGTCCTCTCCTATAACAGAGAGACAAGAATACAAAGAAAAAGACATGTTCCATTTAGATAAGCCACCATCTGATTACTCTGTGTGTGTGTGTGTGTGTGTGTGTGTGTGAGTGTGTGTGTGTGTGTGTGTGTGTGTGTGAGTGTGTGAGTGTGTGTGTGTGTGAGAGAGAGCATAACAGTGGATTTTCTTTTATTAATTATTGTATCTGTATTGAATTATTGTATTTGATCTTTCTTTTTTAATGTGGACTCTAGGCTAAAAGAGATCAAAATAATTTCAAACCAGTGCTTGTTGTCATTAAAATGTATAATCGAATTACCTTCTACTTCTTTCATTTCTGACATCACCCTGATCTTGATGTCTTGGACTTTCTCCCTGCTGATGTAGGTGACCTTGAACCTGGGGTCCACGAGGGACGCAGTGTCCAGGAGTTCTTGTGTTGTGGGGTCATCATCATACTTTGTCTCCAAGTAGCTCAGGACTTTCTGTTTGATGGACTTGGTTAAGTCGCTGTCAGCTTCCTTTTCTGCAGATGCGCTTCTGAGGTCTTCAAGAGATGAAGGACTGGTTTCACGTATGAGACACTCACATAGCTTTCTGCAGAAAGAGCATCAGTGAATACTTCCAGAGGATGGAGAGCCGCGTTTACATACTCAAGTACATCCATGTCCTGCCAGGTTGGGTTGAGGTGGCGCGTTTTTCTGTCTGCCAAGAGGACATCAGATATGGCCAGCCGCTGGTCCAAGATCCTCTCCATCATCTTCTGTCTCGAGCCCCACCTGGTTGGGCATTCTGTTTTGAGTTGGTGCTCTGGGAGGCTGTGCTTCTTTTGTGCTTCTTTCAGTGCTTGCTTCTGCTTCCAACTATGGGAGAAATGTCCCACCACTTTTCTGCAAACACCAGCAGCACGGACTATGCGGTTGTCATCTTTAACAGCATTTTCTGGAAAGAAGACATGAAAACACTTTTTAAAAAGTATTAAACCCTGGCAGTAATCATTTTTAGCCCAACTGCATATACAATTCAGGGGGACTATGAGACAGACTCCCATAATGTGACATTTAGTAGTAGTAGTTGTAGACATGTGTCAGAATTAGCCCAAAAGGTTGAAATAATATTATAATTATCTTTACATGTGTGCTTTGATTAGTGCAATAATAGGCCTATTCAGACACTTGCCTAAATCGTGTTTTTACCCCATTTTCTTTGACTGTAAAATGCATTTGAAAACAATAGGCTAAGATTCATAAAACTGGCATGATTGTATCATTATGTCAATTTATAAACCTTTTGTAATAGGACTGAAATATGTAAGGGTTAATGCACGCCGAGGTGTACATTATCACTTTTTAAGGGACGACGCGAGAGGCGTGAACCGTCCGAGGCGAAGCCGAGGATGGTTGCCTCCGCGAAGTCCCTTAAAAAGTGATAATGTACACCTCGAAGTGCATTAACCCGCTTATACCATGGTCACTTGCCAACAAAACAATAAGACCAGTCATTTATATTTCCATGTGTAATAAATAAAGCAATCTAAATGGCTAATGCCTACCCCACACTACAGGATAATTTGCAAGATTATGGCCAAGATTCCCCCCTCCCGATTTTCTCGGGGGTGCTCCCGATTTGAAGCGCGTCGGGCAGATAATCTTCCCAAATGATCCTGTAGTGCAGGGGTGGGCAATTATTTTTCATGGGGGGCCACATGAGAAACCCAGATTGTTGCCGGGGGCCGAACAAATATTGTCATGCCGTAACCCATGGATGGGTAACTTTGATGATAGAGAGGGCCACAAAAAATGTCCTCGCTACCAGGTTTTGCTGAGGGCCGAACGGCGCCAGCGTGAAAAATTTGGTGCATTTGAAGCCATGTTTAGAGGAATAACTCATTTTAAATTAACAGTTGTGATGTCATTATTCAGTCTTAACCACCAATATTTCATCCTTTTCTCACTCACTCCTATGTCACCACCTGCTCTCAGGGTTTGAAATTAACTTTTTTGACCACCTGCCAATATGGCTGCTAGATTTTAAAGTTACCAGCCAATTAGAATTTCCACTAGCCAAAATGTTTTTCTTGAAATAAATCAGAATATGAGCGGGTTAATTTAAGCATAAGTATCAGTAAGTGGCCCGGGATGATCAAAGCCTGTGTTGAGGGTCACACGAACAAAAATGCAGTCTTGAAGCTAAATAAATCCAAAACCAATGAGTTAATTATTTAAATTTCTAATTCAATGTAGCCTTTTAGTCATAAATATTATTGAAAGATATTCCATATTCCAGACTGAAATGCTATAACAGAAGTGGAGTATTGGCCAGAATGACATGAACATTTGGACACTTATTCAGCGGGTATCTTGCATGTTGCGTTCAGGTGCACTGTGTAAAAAAAAAAAAAAAAATTAAAATTTTTTTTTTTTTTTTTTTTTTTTTTTGCAATTCCATGGCGGGCCACACAGGTGGCGCCCGCGGGCCGCATCCGGCCCGCGGGCCGTAGTTTGCCCATGTATGCTGTAGTGTGTGGGGTTCAAAGATTCACAATCGGGAAGACTGCCTCTTCCCGATTGTGAATCGGGCATATCTAACATGTTAGATATTTACAACCCGACAGGCGATTGCATCTTGAGCAGAGAGCCAGTAGTAGCTGCGTTTCCATTAGTTTTTCGCAAAATAATCTGGTCCGCGTTCGCCCGCAGCCCCGCACAGAAACAAAGAACGAGGAAATTGTCATCGAGGTGAAATACCTGTGCGTCTTTGAACGGGACGGAAAACTAAATGCTATACTGCAAAGCATGTAGCCTACAACAAGCGCTTAGGTCTCAGCTTCCCGCATCGGCGAGTGTCCGCACGGAAAAGTGAGTCAAATCAGCAGACGCGCCCCTCCACAAGACACCTGTGCAGACGGTTTTCGCCTGGCCGTGCACAGTAGGCCTACACCCCGAATGGACGCGGCTGTCCGCGCAAATATTAGTTAAACAAATCCTTTCAGTGCAAATGCATTATAAAAACAAAAAATAAAATTTGTTTAGAAAACGAAATGACACTACTACACCCGGTGCGCACACTGAATAGGCATTTTAAAAGTTAACGTCGAGCCCTGCTTCCAAGGTGAATCTTCGGCATAATCTTCTAGTGTGTGGGGTTGCGTTTGAACAGACGCGATTGCGTGTGTGTCCCAAGATTGAAATGTTAAAAAATCGGCTCTCTCTGTCCTGTAGTGTGTGGGCTCTCAAGATTTTTATAATCTTCAAGGATTTGAAAATCCTGTAGTGTGGGGTAGGCATAAATGTCTGTAAATCAGTCTTCCACGAAATAAAATAGTCCCTCCCACCTGCACCACCCTCCGTTTTAAAGCCGACTCAAACGTTAACTTTATCACAGGAATGCAGGTTTAACGATGTTTTGCGTTCTACATTAAATGAAGACATTACCGTTTGGCTGCTTGCTTTATTTTGTATGATAGATACGTATTGGCCAAGTATATTAACATTTAAGAGCGAAGAGTTTCAGGAAGTGAAACAGTGCAGCGGGGGCTCGCACTGCGTGTGCTGTATGTGGTGAAATGCATCTCTCTCTCTCTCTCTCTCTCTCTCTCTCTCTCTCTCTCTCTCTCTCTCTCTCTCTCTCTCTCTCTCTCTCTCGCCCCCGCCCCGTGCACGAGCCGAGGGAAATCTCCTCTTTGTCGCCGAGAAGAGCCTGGTGACGCGAGGTTAAAAATCTCCGAAACGAAAATCAAAATTGTAAATAAGAGTTATTTTTGATCAACTGAGCACACAGGGGTGATTTAAATACTTACTTTGACCGAGTCAATTTTTTAAATTAAAATTGTCATATTAACCCTTAACGGGGGTATAGAGCTCAAACAGCTCTCTTGATACCACTGTGAAACTATGGCGCATTGATATGAACGGTGAACAGACCATTTAGCTAGGTGTACATTATCACTGTACAATATCACAAAATAATGGACACCTTGCAGCCAATCAGAATCGAGTATTCACCCAGACCATGGTATAAATCACAATAATGTCAGGTAAAGCATATTCATTTATTTTACACTTACCGATGGCCAGATGGAGTCGGTGGCCAAAACATTGAAGTCTGGCCCATTCATTCAGTTCCATGGCCTTCACAACATTTGACCCGTTGTCGGTGGTGAAGCACACAAGCTGATCTTCCCGCAAATGCCAGCTGGCCAGAGCCTGACGCAGTCCAGATGCGATGTTCTCTCCAGTGTGTTGATCGGGGAAGTAGGCTGTCATTAGGCATCGTGTTTTCAGTGCAAACTCCTCATCCAAGAAATGTACCGTTAGGCTGATGTAAGGTTCTGTCGTTCGACTGGACCAAAGGTCTGCGGTAGGGCTGGGCGATATGGCCTCTAGAGAATATTGCGATGTTTTTCGGCTATATCGCGATACACAATATATATCTCGATATTTTGAAATCTCTCATAAATGCTCGATTTAACCCTTTGATGCATACAATTACAACATTACGATGATTCTAGTAGTCCCTGCAACATAAGTCTGCATCAAAACATTCTTGTTTATGCTGTATTCATTAGTGGTTTATATTGGAACACTTTCAAACTTGCATGCAAAAAGGGGGAAACCACAACCAAGTTAAATTGTAGAAAACTGTATTTATTTACTCAAGGTAACTGCACATAATTATTTACTGCTTTAGTTTTAACATGAACCCAACCAGTGCTTTTTTTTCTTTTTTCTGTCATTAGTGCAGTGGTAATCTTTCTTTTAAATTTGCAAAGAAAATGAACAGGTTTTTTTGGTGGTACATCTTTTTTCTTTGTCCCCTCTTGTTTATAGTATACTGTATTCACAGTGGTTTCTTTTAAACTTGCAAAGAAAAATGGGAATCACAAAATCACAGTTAAATTTAAAACACAAAAGTTAAGTTGAAGATAACAGATTCACCTCCCCTCTCCTCCTCCCTTCACCTCCCCTCTCCTTCACTGCCTCCTCCCTCCACCCCTTCACCACCTCTCCTCCCTCCTTCACCTTTTAGCAGCTGATAAATGAAAATAAATAATGCCTCATGATGTAGGCCTACATACTGTAGCATGTAGCCTAGTTCTTTAAACAACAAAAACATATCTAGTCAACAATGAAAAGTGCACTCAAGAAACCCTGAGAAAGACATTTCAAAATATAATATAAATAAATTAAATTGCACTTTTTGTGCTGTCACTCAGACATTTGAAACTATAAATTAAAGTGCACTCTGTGCATGTCACTCAGACATTTCAAAATAGAAATTAAAATTCACTTTTTGTGCACTTTGTCACTCAGACAACATTTTAAAACAACATAAGTTAAAGTGCACTTTTCAGACAACAGGCTATTTCAAAAACGGTAAAATAAAAATAGCTGCATTTTGTGCATGTGTCCACAGTGTGTTTGTGACAACCAGTGAGTCTAAACAGGTGGTTGTCTACAGGTTCTTTGCCAAGAACACAAGCCTATCAACAGCGTGTGGGAGGAGAGAGGCCCGGTGGCATGTAACGATATTCCCACTGGTACTGAATACCCTCTCCCATGGGGAACTGGTGGCGGGCACACACAGATACTTTTGTGCCAAATATTTCAGGTTTGGGAACATTTCCTCATGGTCCTTCCACCACTGCAGGGGCTGTGACTCACTGTCTGGATCAGCAGACTGCAGGTAGGCAGACAACTCTGCTTCCATGCGCTCTCTCGGTGATGCTGTGGCAGAGGATGTTGCCCTTTTGAAGTAGCTTCCAAGAGTTTTCTTCTTTGGTGGCTCTGCTGGCTCTGATGTTGTTGATGCTTCATGAGGCCATGAAGCAGCTGACTCAGCTGTGTTCTGGGTAGGGATGCACGATATATCGGCAATCATATCGGTATCGGCCGATGTTGGTCATTTTTTAACATATCGGTCATATCGGTATCGGTCAGATGTTGCAATGTTAATATCGGTTATCATTATCAGCCAAATTCTTCACATTGATATGAAATAATGCAGTAAATCTATGATTTATGGGCTTTTCCAAAGGCTTTGCAAATAAAGAAATGTATAACTTTTTAAAATTCAGTGTTAACATGTGTTTTTCAGTATGTACAAAATGTGATGATCATAAAAATGTGGTTTTATACAGATCATATCGACATCGGTAAATATCGGTTATCGGCCATAACAGCAATGTTAATATCGGTTATCGGCATCGGCCAAAATTTTCATATCGGTGCATCCCTAGTTCTGGGCAGACTCCGACAGCATTGCCTCCATCTCCGATATGGCTCTGCTCTTGATTTCCATCACCTTTTCTTCTGCACAGTATGTTGTTTTGAACCTGGGATCCACCAAGCCTGCCATGTCCAGGAGGTCGTTGGTGGCAGGGTCAGCATATTTCTCCCTCAGGTAATCCAGGATGGTGCTTTTGATGGACTGGGTCAGCGCAGTGTCATCCTCCTGACGTGCCAAGAGGCTGGAGTGGAAGAGATGAAGCACAGGCAGGCTTGACATAGGACACTGTTACGTAGGCCTCACCCGACAGCGCATCAGTGAATTCCAAGAGAGGTTTTAGACCCTTGTGCAGTGATTCGAGCACCTCCAGGTCTTGCCAGGTCAGAACAAGGTGCCGTGTCTTCTTGTCTTTGGCTAAGACTTGAGAAATGGCTCGCTCCTGCTCCAACACCCGCTCAATCATTTTCTCTCGGGATCCCCACCTGGTAGGTGACTCGGTGATCAGCTCATGTCGAGGGAGTTTCAGCTCTCGCTGTGCCTCGGCCAAGTCTCTATCTCTTCCAACTGAATGAGAAGCTGCTCACAACCTTCTTGCAAACAGCAATAGCACGGTCAACACGGTCGTCTTTCATGCTTTTCTCTGAGAATAAAAACAAAGAAGTCCAACAATTAACACAATTTTGGCAATTTTCTTTTATATACAGTACTGTGCAAAAGTCTTAGACAAATGGGAAAGAAAAATGGTAAAGTGAAGATGCTTTCAAAAATAATAAAGTTTCTCAATATTTTAAAAATATGATGTACTAAAGAGCACCTCCACCACCTCCACCACCACTGATGCAGATTTTTTTTATAAACATTTAAGACCATACAAAAACACTTGGGTGCCCAAGAGTTTTACACAGTACTGTATTTTCTACAGATCTCAGCCAGATTTTAAATCAACTACAACCTGTCTTGAACCAAATAGTTTTCTGGCAATATGCTTTAATATATGCATAATACAGACAGAGACACACACACACACGCATTTAAATACTTTTATTTGGATCCAAAGTAGAGCAAATATTACAGACCCAAACATTTTAGAAGAAGGCCGCAGTACAGTACATTTATATTAAACCAGACACTGATGCATGTACTTCTTAAGCACAGGAAAAGACATTGCAGCAAGATGATGACTTAAATATAATTTATGCAAACTAACATATGTAAGCATGTTTAGCACTCAATGGTATACAAAGCATTGTCTTCTCCAGATAAAGAGGCTGCCTATTATGGCTGAAATGGAGCAGTATTTTGCTAATTTTTTTGCATCAGGCTTTAGCAGCCTGCCTAGTTGCAGTCCACGGAGCAGGAGTTTGTGGACATGCCCCAGACTCCCAAACACAAGCACAATGAGTTGACAGCTATAGCCTAGAGTTGTAATATATTCTACCAGGGGCTGATATTTCATGAGTTTGGTTGTGAAGCAGGTGACCATGTACAGATCAAAAGAGCAGGCTATTTCAATTATGGTGACTGACTTTCTGCTTTCAGTGATGAAAACAATGTCTGGGGTATTTGGGATATTGTGCAGTGTGTTATTGTCGGTGGTGTTGTGATTGAACCAGTCCAGTTTGACAGTGCTGTGTTTGTGCATTTGTGTTGTATTGTCCTGTACTTCTCTGATGCTGTTTGACACCAGATCCACCAGGCGGTCGTGCCTGCTTATGTAAAGTCCTTTGTATTGGCTGCAGCCGTTTAGGATATGTGCTATTGTCTCTTTGTCGCAGGGGGTTGGGTGTAGGATACACTGTGGGTCATGTGTTGATGGATACCAGGTTGCCAGGTTATATTTTGTTGGTAGGACTTGTAGGCGGGCCTTGATGGTGAAGATGAGGATGTCCGCACCTATGCTGTTATTGGAGAAGATGGAATGTGACAGTGCATGATGGTCTGCAGAGGGTAGAAGGGCCAGCTTTCCCTGCAGGCTCAGGCTGGTCCAGTGCTGAATGTTGTGTGACCTCTTCATTCTTAGAATGGATGCTCTCGCTGATTTGTTTGTTAGTTCATGGTGCGTGCCGTCCTGTTCATAGATCGCCCGGGTGGAAATAACGTTGTGCCGCTGATAAGCTAATGTGAGCTAAGTTAGCTCCTAGCTAGAGACGAGTGAGAGCAGATAGACACCCAACTCCATGGTACTGCATGCTTGCTACGCCAAATGGTACTCTTCCGGTTTCTTCTGGTCATCAGCTTGTGATTGGCTGTCAATGACGCGGCGAAAACACAGATACAGGAAGTCACTCGAAGTAGAAGTGTATTGCTTTATAGTGTCTTTGGTGAGAGCAGCTTTTGGCTGCATGTGAAAGACATTGAAAGAGCATTTGCTCATGTCACGTAACTCAGTTTTTTTTATTGCGATAACACGTGACTTTTGCGATGTGTTCATCGCGCATTTTCATATCGCGATGACGATGAAAATAATAGGGGTGGGGGAAAAAATCGATTCACCTAAGTATCGCGATTTTTAATGTCACGATTTTTTGGATCGATCTTTTATTCCAGAATCGATAATCGCAAATTAAAAAAAAAAAAAAAAAAAATTTTTTTTTTTTTTGGTGCTTGCAGTCAGGCCACTCACTGAACAGCAGGCCAGGCGCCGCCTACTGGTTTACTAGTGGTTTTATTACTTTATTAGTTAGTCTGAAGTAATAATTACACTTCAGGGTTAAAGTGGGTGCATCTCATTGTAAAATTGGACTTCAAACGGCCCAAATCTGGCTTCAAACGGCCCAAATTTCACGCGCGTTGGCCCATATCGGCCTGGCCTGCTTGGTATCTAATGCCCGGCCTGAATTATGATCCCAGTCCGCCCCTGTTTTTAACTATATCGCCCAGCCCTACTCATGATATATAATATACAGTCTCTAGTGTATGATTCAACTTTTCCCATGTTCTAATCTAGTGTAAAAAAGCAAACAAACTGAAAAAATAAAAGAAAAAAATAAACAAAAATCGCAATCAATCATAATATCGAATCGCAATAATCGTAGAATCGCAATACTTAAGAATCGCAATATAAATCGAATCGGCACCCAAGAATCGTGATAGTATCGAATCGGGAGATAAGTGAATCGCCACAGCCCTAGAAAATAAGATGAATCGTGCAGCCCTAGTTAGTCTCTAAATTTATTCTCTTGAGCTTTATTCCTTCCTGGCCTATCTGAATTACAGTATGTTGTATTGATACAGTGCATAGAAGTTACGGAAAACTAAGACCGTTTAGTTTTGCAATCTCAAACTCAAAATGTATAGTAAGTGTTGATTAAAGGTGTGTCGCTGATGTAACCGGTTACAGCTCCAAGTGGCGATGGGGTCTTGAAATTGATTGGAAGGGTCTTGAAAAAAAGTCTTGAAAAGTATTGAATTTAACTTCAGGATTGCTGCATAAGAGTACAGAGTGCCCTCTAGTGGATTTTCTTTAGCATAGCATACCTCAACCGAGTGGTAGAGATGGCTTAATCACAGTACGGTCATGGAAAAATCATGGAAATTTAAATTAAATTTCCAGGTCATGGAAACGTTTTGTAAAAAAATAACGCAACGGTTCCCTGTTGCGCGCCCAGGCGCGGAACGTTCACACTAGGGCATTCACAGACTAGTCGACTAGTCGACTAGTAAAACCACTAGTCGACACTGTGCTTAGTAGTCGACTAGTCGTTTTAGCAAAAAAAAAAAAAAAAAAAAATTATCTTTAACACATTGAGTGCCACAGCGCTTCAGTAAAATTGTCTGGAGCCTGTGCCAGGTTCACTTCCATTCAGTTGAAAACAGCTATAGAATTTTTTCTATTAGGGCTATATTCACAGGACTGGACTCAAATGAAACATTGGACAGTCCTGCTTCTCTCAAAGAAGAAATTTTGTTTCTAGACAGTTCCATTATGAAATGACAGCCTCTGCAGGAAGAGCACTTTCAAGGGTTTTCTGCTGTTTTTTTTAACTTTCCGAGATAAACACACTTTTATGTAAACAAAGGTCACAGAATGAATTCTGCTTCAAGTGTGATAAAATGCTATACCTAAATGAAAGGTTGGAATGTCTACTTTACCTTGGGGGAAAAAAGTATGTAAAAAGAATGTTTCATTGATTTTTTACAAATATTTGAACACAGCTTAGTCCAACTTCAAGACGCTGCTTTTTATGGCATCAAGGTGTATGTTGCAGGCCATCTCTCCATAAAGAAACATGATATCAACTTATTTTTTTTTGATGATGAAAGTACACTTCCTAAGCTTTCATTTGGTGTGTAACAATCAAATATTCCACCACAACATTTCATGCAGTGTATTCTTTTCTTCAAAAAAACCTTCAAAGTAGTTTCCAAATAAAACACATTTTTATGCATAGTATTTTCATAATAGCCCACAGAATGAATTCTGCTTGATAAAATGCTATACCTAAATGAAAGGTTGGAATGTCTACTTTACCTTGGGGGAAAAGTATGTAAAAAGAATGTTTCATTTATTTTTTACAAATATTTGAACACAGCTTAGTCCAACTTCAAGACGCTGCTTTTTATGGCATCAAGGTGTATGTTGCAGGCCATCTCTCCATAAAGAAACATGATATCAACTTTTTTTTTTTTGATGATGAAAGTACACTTCCTAAGCTTTCATTTGGTGTGTAACAATCAAATATTCCACCACAACATTTCATGCAGTGTATTCTTTTCTTCAAAAAAACCTTCAAAGTAGTTTCCAAATAAAACACATTTTTATGCATAGTATTTTCATAATAGCCCACAGAATAAATTCTGCTTAGAGTTGAACAAAATGCAATACCTCAAACGAAAGGTTGGAAACTCAACTCAAGTCAATAACAACAAGTATGTGAAAAGAATCTTCCATTTATTTTCTACAAATATTTGATTCCAGCTTTTTTTTTTTTTTTTTTCCAAAAGAACCAACACATTTTATGAAAAAAAGGCATACACATGACTGATGCTATTACTGTGTTACAACTGCTACTATTCTTGTTACAGTAATGACACTGCTATTGGACGGCTTGACAACAGTCAGACAGCAGGCAGTTTGTGTTTGGAGGTAACGTTACTGTAGTCTTGAAGGACTGAATCCCGCTACAGCTTTCTCTCCAGTGTCTCTACTTTTCAACTGTCAAAGCAAATAAACATACTAAAGCTTGATGGACTGCCCACACACTCGTTGACACTAACTAAACTAAACTAAACACTGCATCACTGGCTGAAGCGGGGGTGGGGGGGGGGGGGGTCGGGGAAAGTATCACTGTGAGTGATACTCAAAGTAGCACGGGTAGAGGCAGAGAGGTACGTGGTCACAGCCAGGGCAAACGTACTTGGTCTCTTTTCGGAGTCCCTTGGCTGCGCAGTGCGCACATTTTCGATAGATTGTTTTGGTGGCTGGGTCTGCCACTGGCAGTGGCACATGCCCCGCGAAGTCCACATCCAGCCTCGCTGAAGCGGACCTTTTGCGTGGGTGGACTGGTGCTCTTCCTGGAAGAGGAGGTTGGGGAGGGGCTGGAGGAGGAGGGGGATCTGCGGTCCACGATTTGAGCACAGACAGGATGAAGTCTTTTAGGGTTCTGCAGCTGGTCGTTGGGTTGCGTGCCCTGTACACGATGAACGCATTGCTCATTGCGATCTGCATCAGGTACATGACGAACTTAGAGCTCCATTTTGCAGTCTTCCTGATGAAGGGGTAATAGGAGATCTTCTGGTCCAGGCGATCCACACCACTCATGTACTGGTTGTACTCCACCACGCATGCTGGCTTCCTCTGGGGGACTCTCTCACTGTTTCCTTTTTGTCTCACCGCCACAGTTGTCATCTCATCCTGGTGGAACGTCGAAATCATCCGGACGATGCGTTTGTCTCGCCATGCCAGGACCATCACTGTGTCATTGTGACGAGCGCGTTGTTCACCTACTGCCAGGTCAGACGTGGTTACCTCACGGATGGACGGCGGTTCTCCCCTGTTCACACGGAGTGTGCCAGCTGAGTGGATCTGGAGGCCGAGGAGAAGACGACACATTGACTCGCTGTTATAGAAGTTGTCCATCCACAAGCGATAGCCAAAACCCTCAAGGCCGGCAATGAGGAAGCGCACAGTGTCCTGCAGGGTACTGTGAGTTCCACAGTATGGCTTCATGGCGTAGCAGTAACCATTGGCTGAATCACACAGTATGTAGCTCTTGATTCCATACTTGGTGGGTTTGGCAGGATTGTAAACACGGAAACGTAGTCGTCCTCGAAAGTGCAGCATCCCTTCATCCACCGAGATGTTTTGTGACGGCTGGTACAGCTCCTTGAATTTGGAGAGGAGCAGATCAAGGACAAGACGGACCTTGTGGAGCCGGTCGCTGCCATCGACCTCCCGATTGTCGCTGAAGTGGAGAAACCGCCAAATGAGCTGGAACCTGTTGCGTGGCATTGTGCTCCCGAAGTATGGTGTTTCAAGCGCCAGATCAACAGACCAATACTCGGCCCAACTCGGCTTCTTGACGATGCCAGTAAGGAAAAGCAATCCCAGAAACCGCTTCAGCTCCACCAGGGTCAGCGGTTGCCAGGCGTTTACCCTGGAGTATGGCAGACGCAGCTCCTCTATGACAGCAATACACTGTTCCGCGTACTTGTTGGTCTGATCAACAATCAGCAACATGAGCTCGTCACAAAGGAACAGTTCCACAAAGTCGACAGGCTTGTCGGACTGCAGTGATGCTGCCGCACTGGGACCTGGCACTGCGGTGAATGGCAGCGTTTTGGGGCTCCAGTCAGTCATATCCCGCCAGCTCGGAGGATCCAGGGAGGGACGAGACTTGCCCGCTGAAAACAATGAAATAAAAGGTTTTTCTTCAGACAATTGTGATATGTAAACAAGCTGTCTTTTTGACAAAATCCAATAATCTTCTCACCTCTTTTGCTTGAAGATGCCGGCAGATGCTGCTCTTCTTCCTCCTCCTCCTCCTCCTCCTCCTCCTCCTCCTCCTCCTCCTCCTCCTCCGACTCTTCTGTATAGTAAAAGTGAGTTTATAAAAATATATTGACATTTCTTGAAGGAAAAAAAGTTTGTTTTCAATATCAGATGAATAATTGTAATTCTAAAATGGCCTTCATCTCACCATCACTGGAGCTCAAGCGCGCACGACGTGTGACGCTGGGGGGACGTGTGACGTCGTCGTCTTCTTCCTCCGAGCTGTGCTCCAACTCTGAAATTGAATATTTTACATGGTATTATTAGTATGCTAACTAATTGCAGGATCGTTATTCTTACCAAGCTTTGTGTTGACGAAAATAAATTGATGAATAATAAAAGGTGTGTGGGTGTGTTTATTT
This sequence comes from Poromitra crassiceps, assembly GCF_964638095.1. Classification (NCBI taxonomy): domain Eukaryota; kingdom Metazoa; phylum Chordata; class Actinopteri; order Beryciformes; family Melamphaidae; genus Poromitra; species Poromitra crassiceps. The sequence continues at coordinate 3,752,541 of NC_139635.1, read as the reverse complement.
TATTTTTTACATTTTTACCTCCTCTATTTTTCTCCTGCTTCTTTTTATTATTAGACATTACATTACATTACGGCATTTGGCAGACGCTTTTATTCAAATCGACTTACAATATCAGAACTTACAATATCACATTTTTGTCAACAATCGAGAAGTCATCTATGCATACAATCGTCTGGCATTTACAGCTTTAGTAGTAATAGTTTCCTGTAAAGGATCAATAAAGTAGGCTATCTATAGCCTATATGTAGGTTCTAACCTCTGGAAGCCGCCTCGTCCAAGAATGTTCGCCTCTTAGGTCCAGGGCCAGGGGGCTGCCATTCCTCATCTCTGGCGTCATCAGGAGATGATGAAGCCGTCTCCTCGGGCTCATCCGTGTCTGTTTCAGGGAGATCTCTCTCCCGAACAGCACGGCTGAGAGCCTGTTGCAGTGTGAGCTGCCCAGGCCCTGGGAGCGGCCCACCACGTTTACGCCTGGCCTTGGGCATGACAGCTAAACTAACTAACGCTAGTCTAACTGTACACTAACGCTAATCTAAGACTAACGCTAGTCTAACGCTAGTCTAACACTAACGCTAGTCTAACAAAACAGACACACAAGACAGACAGACAGACAGACAGAGACACACAGACAATTTTTTTTTGTTTTTTTGTTTTTTTTTACACAGATCCTAACTACCCTGACCTAACTAACGCTAAATGCTAACTGCTAAATCTAACACAGGCACACTCGCTAGCACACTCAGACACACCCGACACAACCCACCCACGCACGCACTCACCTCACACCAAGCACTCGAATCCACTCACTACACAATCTCACAAACTAATCTAAAATCGCTATGCTACTAAATTCTACTAAATGCTACTAAATGCTATAAATCTATTCTCTTCTTCTGCTACTGATACTGCTAATGCTACTGCTACTGACCAACCTACTCTACAAAGAGGCTCTGAGCGTCGCAAGGTTTTAACGTGGCTGCACTGCGCAGCTGCAATGTGATTTTTAAGGTGGCGCCGTGTGATCCCTTGAAGGGATTCATGCTCACTGGCTGGGTACGACCTTAAACAGAAGAATTATGGAATAATATGAATTATGATTTTAGGACGTCCACAGACGTCCTTGGCACTGAACGTTACTTTTTTTTAGGACGTCCACAGACGTCCTTGGCACTCAATGTGTTAAGAAAGAACATACATGGACTATCATATCCCATATCCCCCACAAAGAACATCAAAACACAACAAAACAAAACAAGAAAACTGCATAAGATACACATAATCCAAGAACAAACAAGACTATTGGACAAACAACCAAACAAAAACAATGCATTCAAAGTAAATACATAGATCTTGCCCTGTTGGCAGCTAGGAAATGCATAGCTTTAAATTGGAAAGCATCCAATCCCCCAGCTGTAGTTCACTGGTGGAATGAACTCTCAAGCTACCATACGTTGGATAACATTTACTACAAGAGCAAAGGCAGATTCTTAGACATCCCCAAAATATGGCAACCACATACAGAGTTTGACTTTAAGAACTTTTTACCCCAGTGTCATTAGGCTTATCAGGTTAGGAGCTGAATGCATTGTTTTTGTTTGGTTGTTTGTCCAATAGTCTTGTTTGTTCTTGGATTATTGTGTATCTTATGCAGTTTTCTTGTTTTGTTTTGTTGTGTTTTGATGTTCTTTGTGGGGGATATGGGATATGATAGTCCATGTATTGTATGTCGTGTAAATACCTCATGTTCTTTCTTAAAGATTAAAAAAAAAAAAAAAAAATTTTATTAAAAATAAATTAAAAACGGTTAGTCGACTAGTCGACTACCTTTAGGGACGACTAGTCGACTAGTAAAATTCACTAGTCGTGAATGCCCTAGTTCACACTAGTCAAATGTTCAGAAACTGGGGTCAATCTGGGGACAAGTGTGCTCGGGAATGGTACCGCGGTGCTCTAAAATTACTATGCCTTTTGTGTTTTACCTGCAGACTAAGCAGCTATAGGCTTTCAGTTCTATAAAAGCCTTTATTTTTTTGTATTGATATGATACACTTTGATAAAACAATCATATTATATCAGAAGTGTTGTTTGTTTTGTGTTCACAATATTGATGTCAGATTTGGTTAGGTCAGAGCTATGGAATATTAAATCATCCATCTTTCCTCACTACATCTGCCCTTTCTTTCTTTCTTTCTTTCTTTCTTTCTTTTTTATTTTTACCCCAGGTGTGCATAAAATACAGGTTAAGAACAAATTTTTTTAAATACAAAAATGTGAAATAATTATCGGTTTATCGTATCGTTATCGGCCAGGAGAAGCATATATTTATCGGTTATCGTATCCGCTGTAAAAATCCATATTGTGCATCCCTAGTTTTACAGAGATGTGTCTCACAACAGGGCGAGTTGAGAGCTCAGAGCAGTTGATCAAGCCGCCATGGCAGCTTTGGTAAACACCGCTGATATTTATCTGATTTCCAGAATATGGACGATGCATTTGAATTTGATGGCAGCCTGTATTTATTTGAGCTGGAATAACGTTATTACAAACTGAGGAGCGCGGGGAACAAGAGCTTTGACGGATAGCAGAGAGACAGGGTGAACAAACATGCTGGCTTCACCAAGGTAAATACAGTGTTCATTTTCTCAATGTCTCTATGATATAATAAGGATATGAGCCGGTGCGTGTCAGAAAATAAGCTATTTACAGGAAGTAAAAACATGCATTACACATGCCCCTATTTCCTCTGTTCCAGGCCGTTTCGTGACACGTAATATCTTTATTACAGAGTCCTTGTTAGCTTAACCTTAACTTAGCATTACATAACTTAACCTAACCCAATTCAGCCTCTTAATGAACAGTATAGATAGTTTAGCAATGTCCCTTATGGTGTAACAGAGCTTAGCCTTTCAGCTGCCAGCCGGCTGCCACTGTACAAGTCCAGAGAGTGAACACGAATCAAGAAGCAGCCACTGAAAAGTCATCATGTCCAGATATATTGCCACTTTGCCAGATAATTCACGCTTTTCGTTATGATTATATTTCTAGTTATTGTTTCTGATCGTGTTTCATAAACATGGTCTTTGTTTTGTCTCTGCAGGACACCGGCGTTGTAAAGTCAAGGACAGCTTTGACCCAAGCATCAACCCAACAACTGGGTAAGAGCCTGCTGTCTCCCATTCTACACGTTCGTGTATTAGTTTGCGGCCACACCGATCTGTTGGAAAACGTACAGAATTACCGATAGTCCGTTGCTTTCTTTTGGAACGTCAACGTTCTGGCATCAATAACACAATGCTTCCTCAACTCTGATTGGCTAAACGGACGGTGAAGAATCCGTCCGTCCAGAAAAAGTTCAACTGGGTTGAACTTTCTGTCAGTTAAAACAGGGGAAATCTGGCACAGACGGACGGGCTGTCCGGGGCTGTCCGGACAACGCACAGCTCTGAGCTCTCATTAAAAATTTATTTAAATGTACCGAGAAATGACTGTAGGTCATAATTACGTTACAGTACAGTACAGTATTAACAACAGCTCTGTTTCTTTGCAGCATGGAGGAATCAGAGGACAGTATCAATGCTATTGAATGGAACAAACTCCTAAAGGAATATCACATGGATGGAAAGTACATATATGGCTATGTCGGCAGTGAGGCCAGTGTTTACACTGTGCTCGAGCTGCACAAACGAGTAACAACAACCACGTTTAGCATCCGCAGCTCGTCCTCTCTGCACTTCAACCCGACACAGGTGGACAAGGAGAAGGCGTTCAGTACTCGCTCCATCTTCTACTCCAAGTCCAGCAGTCCGCGCATCCCCGACGATGGCGTCCCATTTCTCTTTGGTGGCTTTCGGATTCTGGAGTGTCACTTTGGACATTTTCGCCCAAATAAGAGTGAGAACAAAGAAGTGTTACTTGTCACCAACAATGACAATGTGTTAGACCACGACTACGCACCACCGCCAATGAAACATGAACCATGCAGCTTGGATGTAGGTGGAGTTGTGCCAGAAACCCGTACTAGAAAGAAAGGATGTGAAGCAAAGATCACTATCAAACAAATATGCAGGTTTCCTCAGTATGCGATATCCTCCAAGAAGTACTTGTCCAGGGAGCAAATAAACACAAAGGAAAGACTCCTGAAAGACCTGAGAGAAGGAAAGGACGTGGCCTTTGAAAATAGATTCCACTTAGAACTCCCATTGAACAAAGCACACACAAAGCACCAGCTTGGAGGGGTCTCTGCGATGGCACAGACAATCCATCCCACCATCAGTCACTGGATTCACCAGCTGGTAGGGCAGGGTATGACGTGCAAACAGGAAGTCCAAGCCACTCTGAGATACTACCGGAAGACGCTCCCGTACCCTACGTACCCTACGCTCAAAGACGTCGGTAATCACATCTACCTCGCCAGGGTCAGACTGAAAACCGCAACGGGCGACCAGGAGAACCTTCGCAAACAGTGGACGACAAATGGAACGCGGACGTCAACCGCTGTATCAGCAGAGGGCGGTCTCATGGCACCTGTTGAGATGGAGACACACGAGGATGATGTCATCAGTGAGGACAGCCCAGCTGAAGATGCACAAGAGCCAGATGACAGCAGGGACGTCTATGTAGATGCTGCACCAAGAAGAACGGTATGGACTTGTGGTAGAACCAATGCATTCTACACAGTCTGTGTACAGTTTCTTATGTACTTCAGAAGGATACACTCAAGTCAAGTGTATTTGTATAGTCCTAATCCACAAGCATGTCTCAAGAGGGCTTTACAGAGAATATATCCAGCTAAATCTAGCTGAGCAGTAACAGGATTGAACAATCTTATATCCGATAGAGGGGGTGGAGGGAGGGGGAGAGTGACACTGACTGATACTGATGCCGACCTTCAAAATAAAAACCCAGAAGACACACAGACCTTACACACACACAACACAATACCGGGCCGGAGTCCCACCAAACTAGATTTATCAGGCCGTTACCTGGCAGTTGTGATATCACGATATGATGCCACTGAAAGACAACAAACAATAGTACTGAATTATTGCCCAGCCCTATACTAAGGCATACAGCTGTTACTCATTATTAGCCCTAGGGCATACAGCTGTTACTCTTTATTAGCCCTAGGGCATACAGCTGTTACTCTTTATTAGCCCTAGGGCATACAGCTGTTACTCATTTCTCCCGGCCACTCTGCCGCGGCACCAGCGCCACACTGCCGCTGAGGCAGCAGCAGCACACTGGAACCAGCAGCGGAGCGGCCAAACCAAACGAGCAACAGCTGCAAACATTCTGACTACTTTAACCTTAACTGGAACTAAGTAGCAAACAAGGAATCTAACTCATCTACAGCCTAGTATGCCCTGTCCTAACCTATTCTAATCTAATCTTAAATACATCTTAGCCTGAACAATATCACAATCAAAAGATCTAGCTCAGAGGTTTTCAAAGGGGGAGGTGGCTCCAAACAGTTTCAGGGGAGGCTCAGCTTACAGTATAGGGGTGGCCAATATGGTCCTAATAACGATAGTGATGACAATCTTCTTGACGATATGACAAAATGCTGAAAAATATTTTATTATTAATTTCAAGAACATACAATCGCAACAAAATAAGTATTATAGTTTTATGTCAGTTTGCCTTCAAATATTCAAATATGCCTTCAAATATTACCGTGGTTTGTTGTCCATGCTTTTTTGTAACCAAACCACTTCCACACCAGACTCCTGCAATGGGTCAGGTACCCGCGGGTTACCCGCAAAAGCTTGTGTAACGGGTCAAACAAATACGGGCATGGGTAAAAATGAACTAACCGTGGGCGGGCAAGTGCTTGGGAACAACAATTGACACTATCAGAGCCATGTGGCGCTCAGGCTGAATTCACAGTCACTACGGTAATCTCTGGTGCATGACGTGGGCAGTTTGTGTGTGTGCTGTTCCAGAAGTCAGGCAGACAGAGTGAGAGGAGAGATTTTTTACCCCCTGTCAAACAATTGTTTGACACTTTGTTTCTCTACATAACTGGCATGTTCCAAGTGTGCATACTGCATTGTTTGATGCTGCGGACTGCACAACATAAACATTTAAAACTAGGGATGCACCGATCGATCGGCACGTGACCGGAAATGGCCGATTTTCACGTGATCGGCCTCAATCGGTGATCTGCGCCGGTCACTCTAAAATGCCGATTCTGTGAGCCGATTTTCAAGTGACGTGCGCGAACCCAAAAGCAGCGAGACAGAGTGAATGAGTTGCAGCCATTCCGTTGCAGCCAAAACAAAAGCTGCCACTACACAGTACACACATGCCACAGCATGTCTTCGTCGGTGTGGAGCCGCGGAGGGGCCGCCGGGTAGGTTGGAGTCCACAGTACACTCCAGTGTGAGCGGCTCGCTTCACCTCACCGTCCCCTCTTCCCCGACCAGCCTCCACATCACCGCTGCCTGCTGCTGCTGCTATCTGTCAGTCACGTTGTAACCCTTAAGGTTACACATCAAGAGCGATGCGAATATACGGCACGAAATTGCAATGCGAGTTTTGACCCACCTGTCAATTACAGCAACGTTAACGTGTACAGCCAGGAGAGGACTTTTGTTTCGTATTGCGAATAGAACGACGAACATAATAATAAAACGCATCGGACCAGTGTGCAAAGTTTTCTGTGTGAGATGATTTTTTTTCGAATGGCGGATTAAAAAAAACGCGCTCTGTGTGTAAACTACGATATTCAAACTGAGTCAACTCAAACTCATTTCCTCATCTAGGCTACTCAATAACAGCCAAATCCACAACTGTAGAGTGGGCATGGCTTCGAAGGTCTCTGGGCTCCAGAGCTATAGGCTATAAACTCCTTGTCCATGGATAACATTTTGACGTTTATTTATTTTATTTTATTAGTTTATTTGGCAGGGACATAGGCCTATACAAAAAAGCATTAAACCCCATAGGGGAAGAGATGCTTTGTAACAGATTTAGCCATAGGCTACTTTCCATCTGAAGCCCCTGTTCTGTTGCACCTTTTTTCTTTTGGAAAAGTAAATGCATGATAGCTGTGGGATAGGCTATACTGAAATTAATTGTTTTATATTCATTGTATTTACACAAAAAAGAAAAGCTCTGTCCAGTAACCTGGAACACTTTTATTTTGAGATGTTTTTGAGTGAGATCGTCCTACCTCATGCAAATGATAAGAAATGTGACATGAATGTTAATTTTCTATTAAAGCAAAGTTAAAAAGTAAAAAAATAACCTGCCAATTATTGTTCTTAGAAAAAAAATCAGAATCGGCAAAAATCGGTATCGGGAAGTCAGACTATTCAAAAATCGGAAATCGGAATCGGCCAACAAAATCGCAATCGGTGCATCCCTATTTAAAACTCAGCCGCGGAGTCAACGTGTTAGACTGGAGCCAACGGGACGCTCTCTGGTTTCCATAACAACTTGCAAGTGGTGGAGAGTTAACGTTAGCTATTGGACATTGTAAAACTGCATTTCGGTCAGCGGAACAGTGATCATAAAGGCAGTGTGGATTATACCGGACATGTTTTGGATGGAAATATTTCTGATGTAAACCAAATATACCAAATATTGTCTGATACTGCTGACCAGCTGGTTACTGAACTAACGTTAGCTGCTGCTGCTGCTAAGTGCTACTGCTAACGTTACAGGTGATGAGTCTCAGGCTAGAGACTGCTAATTATTAGCCTCCTGTGTGAAATGGTGGCAGTTTGGTTTGGTTCAAAGTGAGCGACTGTGTTTCTAGCCTGTGTGATTCATTAATCACGGGTAACGGGTCGGGCCACGGGTCTTATATTGGCGGGTCTGGGCGGGCACGGGTTTGCAAAATTGGACCCCGTGCAGGACTCTGTTCCACACTACTGAAGTCACTCCCCTTTTTGGAATTAACTCCTCCTGCTTGGAGCCACTTTCAGCCATACTTGTTGTTATGCGTACGACACACCATTACGCTGCGTAACGGTGTGACATTACCTCAACAAGTCAGAATATTGCCATGATCACAATATGAATTTTTGATTATATGAATATGAATTGTAACGATATATCCATAACAATATGATATGGCACACCCCTAATACAGCATATCAATAGAAAGTCAGTATGCAACAAATTTGCATGACGTTTCCATATAGCAACTCCATGCGATAGAGCAAGGGTTCCTAAACTTTTTAGCCCGCCACCCCCAAAATAACGGTGCCAGAGGCTTGCGACCCCCACTATCCCCGGAGGTGGTTGAAGCATACTACTAACGTTTGTGCGCATTTCATAAACAAAACAAACAATTATGGTTAAAATGCACTCTTTTTAATAGTTTTTAAATTGTATTTCACACATTTTGTAGTCCACATATTCTTTAGGCCAATGTCACACATTCTGGAAATCATCTCACGACCCACCCAGTGGTGTCCCGCCGCCCCCTGGGGGTCCCGACCCCCACTTTGGGAACCACTGCGATAGAGGGCTAAAATAAAGAACATGAATATTCTCATGAAGTTGAGCTAAGCCGTTTGTACAGTATGGATACTTGGTAGGAGTATTCCAACGCTGACATTACATTCCCATGTGTTACAGGGACACAGCCCCTCTGACCCAGCAGCCAGCAGCAGTTTGCAGAAGACACAGAAGGCTCTGGAGAGCCTGCGAGCGCTGACGTCTGGCTGTACAGACGGCCCCGCGCTGGACGCCCTGACAGCCCGGGATACAGGCTCTGACCCGCACCGTCAGAGAACGTCTCCATGGGTCTCCTGAAGGGCCCAGGCTGCTGCCACACACCCAGCCACACACACGCTGCCGGGGCAAGAGAAAACACGCGGAGACACACCCAAAACCTCTAACCCCGGCCAAGTCAATGAGAGACAGGAGGGACTACACTGACAGAGTGAGCTGCATGAAGGTTGAAGAAGAAGTCACTGAAACCATTGTCCTGTAAAATGACTGGTAGAAACCATAGAAGAAGTCATTGAAACCGTTGTCCTGTAAAATGACTGTAAAATGACTCCCCTCCTCCCACCCATCTCCCCCTCACTCTACCACCACCCGACGCAACCTAAAAACTCTCACCCGACTCCCTCTCTTCTACCGTCCTCTCCCTACTTCCCCCTGCCGAGCAATTTGCTCTCCTGTCCACGGACGAGGCTTCCACCACTCTTCTCTCCTCTCTCTCCTCCGCTCTTGATTCTCTTTGCCCACTCACCACTAAGCCTGCCGATCTTCTCCCCCTTCTCCTTGGCTGACCGAATCTCTGCGAACTTATCGAACTGAGCTTCGGGCAGCTGAGAGAAAATGGAGAAAATCACATCTCCCTGAAGATCTCTCTTCCTACCACCTTATCCACTCAAACTTCACTGATGCTGTCTCTAAAGCAAAAACCTCCTTCTTCATCTCTGAAATCCAGTCCTCTGCATCCAATCCCAGTAAACTGTTCTCCACCTTCTCCACGCTCCTCAACCCTCCCTCCCCTCCCCCTCCCTCCTCCCTCTCTGCTGATGATTTTGTAACCTTCTTTACTAAAAAGGTGGATGACATCAGCTCCTCCTTCCATCCTCCAGGCACCCTCACTAACACTCCCGACTCCAATCCTGCTCCTCGGCCCTTAGTCCCTGGATTTCCTTCCTTCTCCCCCCTCTCTCCTGATGAAGTGCTTAAACTCATCAGCTCGAACCGAGCCACTTACTGCCCCCTCGATCCTATCCCTTCCTCTCTCCTCCAAACCATCTCACCTAACATATCTCCCTTCCTCACTACCTTCATCAACTCCTCTCTGTCCTCTGGTCTTGTTCCGCCTGCTCTAAAGACTGCAAGAGTCAAGCCTCTGCTTAAGAAACCCTCCCTTGACCCTACTGCTATTCACAACTACAGACCTGTCTCTCTTCTCTCATTCCTTTCCAAAACCCTCGAACGAGCAGCGTCCGAACAACTTTCTCTCTATTTCTCCCAAAATGACCTCCTGGACCCTCTGCAGTCCGGTTTCAAGGCCTCTCACTCCACTGAGACAGCTCTTCTTGCCTTCACAGAGGCCCTTCACACTGCTAAGGCCTCATCCCTCTCTTCTGTTCTTGTCCTCCTTGACCTGTCTGCTACCTTCGATACAGTCAACCACCAAATCCTTCTTTCCACTCTGTCTGACCTCGGCATTTCAGGTTCTGCACTCTCCTGGTTTGCTTCCTACCTCTCGAACCGCTCATACCAGGTCTCATGGAGAGGGTCCCTCTCCAGATCCTGTCCTCTTACCACCGGTGTCCCCCAGGGCTCAGTCCTGGGCCCCTTACTTTTCCTTTTCTATATCAGATCTCTTGCCTATGTAATCTCTTCTCATGGCTTTTCTTATCACTGCTATGCTGATGACACCCAGCTTTTCCTTTCCTTCCCCCCCTCCGACACTCAAATCGAGGCTCGCATCTCTGCATGCCTCAAAGACATTGGCGACTGGATGTCTGCCCACCACCTCAAGCTCAACCTTGGTAAGACAGAGCTACTCTTCCTCCCAGGAAAAGACTGCCCTCTCGCAGATCTCTCCATCTCCATTGACAACACCACTGTACTTCCCTCCCAAACAGCTAAGAACCTTGGGGTGATCCTTGACAACCAGCTGTCTTGCTCTGCCAACATAGCTGCTACAGCACGCTCCTGTAGGTTCTCTCTCTACAACATCCGCAAAATCCGTCACTTTCTCACAAGAGAAGCGACTCAACTCCTGGTCCAGTCTCTTGTCTCCTCCCGCCTGGACTACTGCAACGTGCTCCTGGCCGGCCTACCTGCCACCGACATCCGACCGCTTCAGCTCATTCAGAACGCTGCAGCCCGTCTGGTATTCAACCAACCCAAATTCTCTCACGTCACTCCCCTCTTCCAGGAGCTCCACTGGCTTCCCATCTCGGCCCGCATCAAATTCAAGACACTCGTACTGGCCTACAGGGCAGTACACCAGTCAGCTCCCCTGTACCTGCAATCCATGGTCAGGTTCCAAACCTCTCAGCGCTCCCTTCGCTCCTCCACCAGTGCAGGTCGCCTCGCCCCTCCTTCGCTACGGGGGCTCAAAAGTCGCTCATCCCGATCTCGACTCTTCTCGTCCCTGGCACCTCAATGGTGGAACGAGCTTCCACCTTCGGTCAGGACAGCTGAATCACTGCCGATCTTTCGGAAAAGACTAAAGACACACCTTTTCAGGCTCCATCTGGGCCCTTCTTGATCTAACTTCGTTCTCTCTCTTTCCTTATTAAAAAAAAAAAAAAAAAAAAATTGCTAACCTAAACTTGTACCACTAACCTAAACTTGTACCTCTGTTCCTTCAGAAGTTGTAGTTGTCATAGACTGTGCTCCATAGTTGATTGCTCTATTGCTGACAAAAAATGTGTTATTGTAAGTCGCTTTGGATAAAAGCATCTGCCAAATGACGTAATGTAATGTAATGTAATGTAATGTAATGGTAGAAACCATAGAAGTCACTGAAACCATTGTCCTGTAAAATGACTGGTAGAAACCATAGAAGAAGTCATTGAAACCGTTGTCCTGTAAAATGACTGGTAGAAACCATAGAAGAAGTCATTGAAACCGTTGTCCTGTAAAATGACTGGTAGAAACCATAGAGGAAGTCATTGAAACCGTTGTCCTGTAAAATGACTGGTAGAAACCATAGAAGAAGTCATTGAAACCGTTGTCCTGTAAAATGACTGGTAGAAACCATAGAGGAAGTCATTGAAACCGTTGTCCTGTAAAATGACTGGTAGAAACCATAGAAGAAGTCATTGAAACCGTTGTCCTGTAAAATGACTGGTAGAAACCATCGCCTGTACACAAATATGGACATAGCCTCCATGACCTCACCCATTGGTTTGTGGACTCCCGTATTGAAGCCTCGAGTTTGGCATTTTGACCGTCGCCATCTTGGACGAGTAGAGCCGCGGCGCCGCCTGCTATTGGTCCGTGATTGGACAGGCGACCTGTCAATCACTAGGAATAGGCGGGAGTACTCGGTTACTCCGGTACCCGTTTGTAACGTCAGTACTCGAGTAACGTTTCAGGCGGTATTAAACAAGCGTACACCCATGTCCAGTTCAGAGAACCAGGAAGAGGGGAGAAGGGAGCAGAAGTCAGTTTTGTGAATGTTAAGAGAAAGAAGAAACTTCACATACTTTCCTGTTTTCAACTCAATGTGAGTAATGTTACAAGTGGGGGGGGGGCATCCATTACTGCTTTAATACAGAGTACAGACAGAGGGTTTGTTGCCCTTTGCACCATTTCAGGTTATTCACTGGACTTGAACTGCTTCAATTTCAATAAAAATGGGTTCTAAAACCTTTGAATGGTAGTGGAGTATCAGTCTCGGTAGTGAGAAGTAAAATTACGAAACATGGTTACAGCAGCTTCTCAAATTCTAAGATTTGCTCCTTTTCTGTTTCATTTTATACCTGAATTGATTTTTGATTGTATCTTTTTATCTGTCCTTTATTGACGTTGTGCTACATGTTGTAAATGAAAGGTTCCATACAAATAAAGGGTATTAATTTATTATCATCATCTGAGCTTTTTGGCTCTGGCAATCTGAAGAATCATTTGGGGCTCGGTGAACTGTGATGGAGATTTGTCATTAGCTTTGACATTTTATAGACCGATCGATCAATAAAAAAAATCAAAATCTATAATACCGTAGAATGTCTGCCTGTCTGTCAGATGTTTCTGCAGTAATTCCCTTTTTTAGAATGTTTTTGACTGTGATTATGGTTATGACAGTGATGTGGCCAAGACCAGGCTGGTAGTTGTATCAAACATCTCATTCTGTTCTGTTATGTCAGGGAGAATATAGAAAATAATCCTCATATGTCCTGATCTGAATTGCGACAGAAAAACCTGACTGAAACTCAACTGATCCTCTCTCTGTGTGGCAGGGCCCGGTGAAAGATGGCATCTGGACTGCTGGCGCCCCCTGGACGTGAACTCTGCAGCTTCTTCCTGAGAGAGGAGGAGGAGAGGAGCAGAGAGGTGGGCTGTCAGTGGGAGAGCCCAGAGGAGAGAAGAGAGGTGGGCTGCCAGAGTGAGGCAGCAGAGAGGAGAGATGCTGCTGTCCAGGTGGACCTGCTCAACCAACCAGGTGATAGAGAGAGAGAGCTGCTGTCTCACACATCTGTCTCCACAGTTTCCTCAAAATAATCATCATAATATTTATAGAGCACTTTTCAAAATCCATTTTACAAAGGCAGCAAAATAAAACCGACAAGTCTTAAAATAATCAGGTTGTAAAATAAAACCGACAAAACATTTGGTCTATAAAACCCAAGGTAAACTTTTTTTCAAGAATCAGAATCAGAAAAACTTTAATGATCCCCGAGGGGAAATTGTGACATGCTACAGTTGCTCATACTCAGACATGAAAATATCAACATACCACCATATCTACATAAGCAGCAAACCTCTACATTCTCAGAGACATACGACTGTTCTGTACAGTGAGAATCAATAAAATAGCATCCATTATAAGTTACAAAGGTTAAGTACCGTACGTGTCAAATTGCAGTAATTGCACATAGTTTCATTGCACATCAGGTTTACATTCTCTAAGTTGGTTGGGTTTTGACGGGTGGGGTGAGTGAGCCACGTCTATCCGATTGGCTGACTCAGAGTGACGGGTGTTCTGAGTGAGGAGTTAATGAGTTTGATGGTCACAGGCAGGAATGACTTGCTGTGTCGCTCTGGGGTGCGTCTGGGTGGAATCAGTCTTGCACTGAACGTGCTCCTGTGTTCGACCAGCACGTCATGGAGTGGATGGGAGGCGTTGTCCATGATGGAACGTAGCCTGGACAACATTCTCCTCTCCGACACTGCTGTCAGAGAGCTCAGCTCCAGCCCCATGATGTCCCTTGCCTTGCGGATCAGTTTGTTGAGTCTATTTGCGTCCGCTGCCCTCAGCCTGCTGCCCCAGCACACTACAGCGTACAGGAAGGCACTGGCCACCACTGACTCATAAAACATCCTCAGCATAGTCCGGCAGATGTTGAAGGACCTCAGCCATCTCAGAAAGTAGAGACGGCTTTGCCCTTTCTTGTAGAGGGCCTCTGTGTTCTTAGCCCAGTCTAGTTTATTGTCTATGTATATATAACCTTTATTTAATCAGGTAAAATCACATTGAGATCAAGATCTCATTTTCAAGTGAGACCTGAGTACAAATGTATAATACAAACATCAATCAATAGAACATAATACCATAAAAACAGCAACCACACAAGAATAAAAATAAACATTGTAAAAAACAATAGCACATACATAGGTGAAGTTACAAACGAGTTAAGAACAGTAACAGCTAATATCAATCAAGGTTTTGATTAAATATCTAAAATGACCCATTGTTACCAGAGTATCCAATTTCAGAGTACACTGTAGTTCATTCCAAAAATATGGCACAACAAATCTAAAAGCAGTCTTTCCTAGGTCAGTGTTTATTCTTGGAATTTGTAGTGTTAACCAATCCTGTGAGCGAGTGTTACATGTATGTTTTCCATCTAATAAGGGATGTTAAATAAGGGGGCAATTTTTGGAGAAGCCCTTTATAAATAAATAAAAATGTACACTCCAAGGTACTTGTAGTCCTCCACGATGTCCACACTGACCCCATGGATGGAAACAGGGGTCACCGGTGACTTGGCCCTCCTCAGGTTCACCACCAGTTCCTTTGTCTTTGTCCACCACAGCCCGATACTCATCCTCATCACTATTGTTGATACATCCAACTAGAGCAGAGTCATCAGAGAACTTCTGAAGGTGGCAAGACTCTGTCTGGTATAGGTGAAGTCCGTGGTTTAGTTGGTGAAGAAGAAGGGAGAGAAGACTGTCCCCTGTGGTGCCCCAGTGTTGCTGACCACCCTGTCCGACACACAGTTTTGCAAGCGTACATACTGTGGTCTGCCACAGGTAGTCAACAATCCAGGATACAAGGAAGGCATTCACCCGCATCGCAGTCAGCTTCTCACCCAGTGGTGTTGAAGGCACTGGAGAAGTCAAAGAACATGACTCTCACAGTGCTAGCCGGTTTGTCCAGGTGGGCGTAGGTGCGGTTGGTCAGGTAAAAATAAAAGAGTTCAAAGGAATTTAAAATCAGGAAAGGCTCTCTGATAAAAGTATGTTTTAAGAAGGCCGTTAAAGATGTCACTGCATCAGCTGACTTGATTTCCTCAGGCAGAACGTGGGCAATTATTTTTCATGGGGGGCCACATGAGAAACCCAGATTGTTGCCGGGGGCCGAACAAATATTGTCATGCCGTAACCCAGGAACTTTGACAAAAAAGTGTCCTCGCCACCAGAGGGCCAGATTTTGCTGAGGGTTGGGGGCCGAACGGCCAAAAAATGTGGGGCATTTGAAGTCAGGTTTAGAGGAATAACTCATTTTAAATTAACAGTTGTGATGTCATTATTCAGTCTTAAACACCAATATTTGATCCTTTTCTCACTCACTCCTATGTCACCACTTGCTCTCCCTGCATTGCTTGAAATTAACTTTTTTGACCACCTGCCAATATGGCTGCTAGAAGTTACCAGCCAATTAGAATTTTCACTAGCCAAAATGTTTTTCTAGAAATAAACCAGAATATGAGTGGGTTAATTTAAGCATAAGTATCAGTAAGTGGCCCGGGATTGTCAAAGTCTGTGTTGAGGCTCACATGAACAAAAATGCACTCTTGAAGCTAAATAAATCCAAAACCTTTGAAAAGTTAACCAAGTTAATTATTTTCATTTTTACTTCAATGTAGAACAGTCATTTCTTACACATGAGATTACTGGCCAGAGAGTATTGGCCAGAATGACATGAACATTTGGACACTTATTCAGCGGGTATCTTGTATGTTGCGTTCAGGTGCACTGTAATTTTTTATTTATTTTTTAATCTATAAAGTAACCGGTAGGCCAGAGGCCAGTAGGCGGAGAAATCACCGGCCACCGGGGCTTGGGGAACTCCCTGCCTGACATTTCACAACGCTATAAATGAGCGATTTGGGTAGATGAAATTACTGTTTCTGCTGCCGTCGGTGCGATCGCTGCAGTTGACTCCAAATAAACTTCCATGCTGTATTATAATCCAGTACAGCACTTGCCCATGTAGTATACTAGGCTAACGCTATATATATATATATATATATATATATATATATATATATATATATATATATATATATATAAAACGAGGAAGATTCTGTGCACATCCAAACAGGCTGGAGGTGCTGGTCAAGAAAGCTGGAGTACTTGATGAGAGAGAAGGAATGTATCCCATATACTTCAGAGCATTTTCAGGGAGGGACCGCACACTCCAGGACTTGACTTTTATAGAAAAAATGTATTATTAAAAAGACAACGCGTTTCGCTTGCGCTTCTTCAGGTCTTACTGAGTGACTGTTCCAGTCAAACTAATATAGTGTGTGGCAGGAAGACACACCCACCAACACACCGGTTGTCAATTACCATCAGATCATACAGGGAACACAGCAATCAGCAATAGCCTACATAAATATGTTTACATCATAGAAAACAATAAACAATACATAAATATGTTTACATCATAGTAAACGATCATTACGCAGTAAGGTCAAGGGTTTCATCAATTGTGATTAGAGATGCAGCGGTATGATTTTTTGACGGTATGATAACCTTGGAGAAAATTACCATGGTTTCACGGTATCACGGTATCGCGGACCTTTATGTATTCTTGTCAAATATGGCACAGAAAAAACATACCATTTTTTACCATGAACAAAATGATAGTTGAATGGGGACCATGATGACAAAAATATCTTTGGCAATGAAGTATTACACAGCATCATTTAATTATTTGGCATGTTTGGATTGTTGCTGTTGATGTGGATACCCCTCCGCTGGTGCCAGTACTACTGCTAGCCTAAAAAAAGAAAAAATACATGTTAATGTAACCTACATCTGTAATGACAGTTAACTGTTGCGAATGTGTGTGTGCTTGGATATATAACAGTACTATTCTTACTTATCATAAATGACGATTTATTTAATCTAATTTTATGTAAAACTAAAACACATAATATCAAATAGATGCTTATCTTTTGTAAAAATCGGATGGACACTGACTGCACTGGACACAAATGATTGTTTCACGTTGATGGCGCACACCCCCACTCACACACACACCCCTCTCCCTCTGTCTCACACATTAGCCTCTGCCCCTGAGATGATGTTGGAGTGCTGAGCACTTGTCTTTTCCCCCTCTCTCTCACACACACACTGTGCCTCAATTCACTGGCAGGTTGGAGGAGTCAGTTTCTACATTATTGAACGTTACTTCTCTTGAGTGCAATATGTTTTTGATAACGAGGCGCTGGCCAGCCTGGCCTACACAAGACGTGATCACTCAGTCAAGAAGTAACGTTACGTTAACGTTAGTCAGCTGATGCTAATTAGCCATGTTAACGATAGCCTATGATGAGTCATGAGCTACTCCTCAAACCTGCCGGTGGAAATGGTTTAGCGTTATGTCCGATGTGATGTATGATGAAGCAAGACAACGTTAAGTACCTTGAATTTTGCAAATGAGGACGGCTGGTGTTGATGGGCTATCATGTTTGAGGTAGGCTATTGCCTCCTAGTGCAGCCACTCTTCGCCTGCATGTCTTGCATGTTGGCTGTCCTTCCTCCTGTAAGCCCTGGCCATCCGTTTTTCTGATAACCAAAATAGTCCCACACTACCGATTTTGTCCTTTTTTGACTGGGGAAAAAGTTCGGGGGGTTCTTCACCTCTCTGGCAGCCATTGTCACGCGGCACGCCACTCACAACAATGATGACTCCTTGATGATGATGACGCAGCTGCGGTCTGCCAGCTACTGATTGCTCTACACACACATGCAGCAGGGGGGAGGGGCCGCGTAACTGCACTCTGTCTCTGCAAGGGACCTGGGCACTTTCTCTCAGGGAAACAGCTGATACCGTGGAGAAGGTATGACGGCAAAATTTAGTGGTTTTGATACCGTGGCTTTTTCAAACCGCCGTATACCTTCAAACCGGAAACCGCTGCATCCCTAATTGTGATACAACCCATGTGATATACTGTTTAACTGTGGTATGATGTATGTTGGACAGACGAAGCGTAGTCTTAAATTACGCATCGCCGAACACAAAGCCGCTATTAGAAACGGCAATATGTTATACGCCATCGCCAGACACTATAGTGAGAGGGGGCATGGTGCGGCATCTACTCTCAGATTCATGGGGATTGAAAAGGTTTCCCTGCCGACTAGAGGTGGCGATATTCACAAACTACTGCTACAGAGAGAGTCTTATTGGATTTTTACACTGAATACTGTTGAACCTTATGGTCTAAATGAGAGTCTGGTACTCAATTCCTTTTTGGACTAAACATGTAGGCTAATTTATTCATGTCATTGGATTTATGGCCGTATGTTATTCCTCTCTACATGTATGCTGCGTAATGATCGTTTACTATGATGTAAACATATTTATGTATTGTTTATTGTTTTCTATGATGTAAACATATTTATGTAGGCTATTGCTGATTGCTGTGTTCCCTGTATGATCTGATGGTAATTGACAACCGGTGTGCTGGTGGGTGTGTCTTCCTGTCACACACTATATTAGTTTGACTGGAACAGTCACTCAGTAAGACCTAAAGAAGCGCAAGCGAAACGCGTTGTCTTTTTAACTCATTGAGTGCCAGCCACTTTTGGAGAACGGACGCTCCCAGTGCCAGAGTTTCAGAGCGTTTTCAGTGATTTCTCGAGGCCCACAGAATATTGTGTGATATTACTATGTAAACACCGAACACGCAAAAAGAACAAGGAGACTCTATTGTATCATCAGCAAAAAAAAGTTTATTGATACCATTTTCCGTTCTTTAGTTATGAGCCGGAGAAGATAGGTCAAAAACAGCAAAAATATGCATTTCTATCAGGAAGCTGAGATATTCACCCTTTTGTGAAATGCAGCATTTCAAGCACATTCACTGACTCTAGCTAATATTTTCTGATGATGTGACCTGGTTTAGTTCTGTGGTGCATGCGTGCCCCACCCCCCTCTCCCCCCCTCTCCCCGAGTCAGCTGCAAACTCCTCCCCACACGCACCCAGTCAGGACCCTCTCTCCGTTTTTGCGCCGCGCGGCTCCTGGGCAGCTCACAGCCGCAACAAGGAAATCCCAAGCGGGCCTGCCGCTAAAGGTTTGGCCCCCTCGGCGTCGGGTGCTGCCTTTCTGGTGGGTAATGTGTGGAGAAACTGCAGACAGACAGACAGGCAGAGGAGCTCAGTTGTGTGCGCGGATTGATTGCTGTTGGCAGCATGAGCGCGGTTTCTCTTTGATCACGGCTATTTCAGGCTGTATTCCTGACATTTCTGTCATCTGGAGAGCACTGTCGCCACCTAATGGCTCGGTAAAATAGGTTATAGACATTCAACATGTCGCAAAATTTTACAGGACATAGATCTGGCTTCGATGGACCCCCCCCGTCAAAAAACGCAATTGACGACAATCGTCGTCTTTGGCACTCTACGTCAGTATTTGAATTGACGACAGCTGTCGTCATTGGCACTCAATGAGTTAATAATAATTTTTTTCTATAATAGTCAAGTCCTGGAGTGTGCTCCCTGAAAATGCTCTGAAGTATATGGGATACATTCCTTCTCTCTCATCATATATATATATATATATATATAGTTTTTTATTATTATTATTATTTATCCTGGTTGCTGCTCCACCCTCTGCCGATCTGGGGAGAGCCGAAACTGGCTCCATGCTTCCTTCGAGACATGGGCAGTTAGCCAGCCGCTTCTTTTCACCTGACAGGGGAAGCTTCACCGGTAGGACATAGCACGTGGGAGGATCACGCTATTCCAACGAGTTCCCCTCCTTCCGAACAGGCGCCCCTAACGACTAGAGGAGGCACCACTTCAGCGACCAGGATATTGCATGTTTTGGTGTGGGGTATATGAAGGAAACCCCCGGGAGGCACGGGGAGAACATGCAAACTCCACACAGAAAGGCCCTTTTGACGACCTCACCCGGGCGGTGGGCACTCGAGGGCATGCGGAGGGGCACGCACTCCTTCAGCGCTCACAGCGTCCCAGGTGGGAATCGAACCCAGGATCTTCTAGCTGTGAGGCGACAGTGCTTACCACTGCATCACCATGCCCCCTTTATTTGCTTATTTCACTGGTCTGAGTGTGTGTGTCACACGCTTTTGCGATCACACTGCACGCCTATTCCACACTGAACCTGAGCCGAGTTACAAGCGCCTCTCCTCTCTCCCAAGTGTTTTTTTTGTCACGTGTGGTCCCGAATTATCATGGGTAGGTAAAATAAATCTGATATATTTAATGTGCTATTGATGCTGGATATGTATTACCAGGTCTCCTTCTTGGGTCACTGTTGTCATAGAGAACTGGATGCTGTTGTACTAAGTGGATTAACTTTTCATTGTCCATCTTGATTCTTCGGTCAGGGTGAAGATTTGTTTGACAGGGAGAAAGCCCCACGTGATAGCCACCCATCAATCACTCTCTCTCTCTCTCTCTGCTCAACACTGTTGTAGTAACACCATTTTATTTTGAAATTCAGTTGACTTCATGGCTTGACAGAAGAAGTCTGCCTTCACGCGCCTAGTCGGCTTGAAAATAGAACCCACGCTTAAACGATAAAATCGGCGCAGCTCAGGCAAGGCGTGGTGATGTATGTGATGTCATAAATCCCACTGATCACATCAGTGATGTCAGTCATAAATCTGACATCATCAGTGATGCCTTGGGGGGCAGCTGGCACTGCGAGACTTGTAACTGTTCTGATTTTTTATTTTTCATTTTATTCTCCGTTAAAACTGTATGTACAGCAGAAACTGTAATGCTCAGCATAGCCAGACTGGGCAGATAGATTGGAAATGTGACTCACTACTCAGAAACAAAAAATTACCCATATCGGCCAGAGGGTGGCGCTATAACATACCATTTTGCGTTATGGTATATCTTCTGAACCGTGAGTCCGATACTCAAAATTTCACTTCTCAGGGATTCTTTGGATCAATACGCATCTACCCATATAGGCCCCACCCCGCCCCTAGATTTTCCGCAATTTTAAATTTGATCAAAAACCTACTTTTGCTATCTCCTCCTAGACCAGTGCTGACCAATTTGGGGCCCGCACTCTGTTTTGCCCCTTCCCCCCCCCCCGATTTTTAATCCAGAATTCGGGCAAGTTATCAGATATCTGCACTGATTGCAAAGGGTGGACGAGCTTTTTCATGTGGTGACTTTGTGAAACAGTGTCTGAATGTGGCTGCGGATACTGTGTTCACTCCTGAGACTGCATCCCTGCAAATTGTCATGGCAAATTGTTTACAAAAGATGGACAATAAAGCTGATTTTCAAAGTACCTTTAGGATTTTTCAAGTTGTGAATTAAGTCAAATTTCTCTCTTGATTACAAAGGTGGAAAATACAACTGTTTTTAACTGGGTGTTTACTGATTAAATGTGTAAGCTCCCCACAAATGCAGATGTTTTTTTAAATTTATATAACCAATTGCAAATTATTTCAATTACCAAACAGATAAAAAGTAGATTATTATATTGAAATGTTCTTTTAGATTTAGAATGTTAATTTTCTATAAAACACAATACATTTTAATGTAATTTCACAATGTTTCTCATCTCAACTGTTTTATCCATGAAAACTCTGTGCTGCAGTTTCTCTTCAGTCTGAGAAACTGGCCAGTGGGAATGTTGTTAAGTTCTACGTCGGACAGACCAAACGGGCATTAAAAGCCCGTATTGCTGAACACAAGGCTGCAATCCGCAACCACAACATGGATTACGCAATAGCGAGACATTATGCTCAGGCCCAGCATGGCTCTGCTGCCACACTGAAATTCTGGGGTATTGAACATGTGTCTCCCTCACAGAGAGGAGGCGACACTGTCAACAAACTGTTAAGAAGAGAAGCATTTTGGATTCACAGCCTAAATACTGTTGAACCAAATGGTCTAAACGAGGAACTAAGCCTCTCTTGTTATTTATAACCTGTACCTTTCCATTGGGAGAAAACTGTTATTTGTGCCTATGTATTTCCATTTCTATTCTATTTCTATTCTATGGCTTATATTATATTGTTATTTGGTGGCTGGCCATTATAATCTACTTCACTGTGCTGTTTGAGTGCTATTGGCTCACTGGGTTTGGGCACCTCCCATCCCTAGCAGCCAATGACGGACTGCGATGTGTATTGGGGAGGCTTTTTAAAACAAGTTGTTTTGCTTGTCACCCTGTTTGACTCTGATGAAGACTCAGCAGGCGTCGAAACGTTAGTAATTGAATAAAGCAATTTTCCAGTGAATCGTGTGCTCCAGGATCCTCTTTGGTTTGTCCATTGAACTTTTGTCGTGATACTGTCCTGTCCTGAGAGCACCGACCTCCTTTTGTGGAGGGGCTGACGCGCAAGAGACTCCTTTTGTGTTTATTTTTGGTCCTCGGCCCTCCACCCAGATTGAGTTTTGGCCCTTCATGGGAAAGAATTTGGGCACCCCTGTCCTAGACAGTTTGGCCAAGCCACACGAAAAACTTTCTGGGTCATCTATGGACTACCGCGACCTAAAGTTATCAATAGGATTTTGGATATGTGAAACTGTTTTGAAATGATAAATGTCTAAACTTATAGAGACCCCCCCCCCATCAAGAATTTCTGTTGACCAGGATTTTCTTTGGTTGACTACAGTTCCGCCCCTTTCCATCCAATGCAACCGTCTGTCTCTCTCTGTCACTCTCTGCAATTTCACTAGATATGGGCACTGTGCAATTTTGACAATTAGTATTTTAGTATTTTAGTAACCGTGCAATTGTATCTTAGTATTTTGGTAACTTTTAAATCTACCTTTTAATCTTTTAATTAGCTCTTCTTAATATTTTTAATCAAAAACCTGCCTGTCATGTTACCGTCTTGTACTGTCTGCATTGTCCTGTATTGTCATGTTTGTTGGTTTGTGCTATGTCCTCTCTCATTTTGTCTTGGGCCTGCGAGCTGCTATACTGGATACCTGAATTTCCTCACGGATTAATAAAGTACTTACCTACCTACCTCTCTCTCTCTCTGTCTGTCTTTCTCTCTGTCTGTCCCTCCAGGTTTGTTGCTGCAGTGTTTCACCGTCAGAGCGGACGGACAGGAGGGAGGTGCTCTGCTTCAGCACTGCACCACCCACAGGACTGACGGCACGTCCCGACCCGCCGCCAAACGCACCCGGGCCGTGCTCCGCTCCTCCACCAGACGCACCCCGACCACACTACGCTCCTCCACCAGACGCACCCCGACCGCACTACGCTCCTCCACCAGACGCACCCCATCCACGCTCCGCTCCTCCACCAAATGCACCCGACCTCGCCCCCGCCCTGCACGGTCGGGTTCCTGGGAGAGTGGGACGGGCGAATCCAGCGCACCCCCTGGTGCCTCTCCGCCCCCGCCTGTGTCCCACACTCCGCTCCGCACCGCCCGCCTGCCGCACATCCCCCTCCACAGGCTCTCCTCCGTCTGTCCTCCATACCTCCCGCTCGGCCGCTCATCCCCCACTCCAGAGGAGGAAGAGGGGGAGGAGGGGAGCGATCCAACCTGGACTCCACCAGATGGAGGTGAGTGTAGATGATGATCAGGCCCGGCCATTGCTTTGTCTTAGAATGGATGCATTTGCTAGCCTGATATCAGACAACTCGTTACATTTATTTCCATCTTGTAGTCTGACATTGCCCGCTGTGTAAAGAGTCACTTCACCCCACCTAAATCTGTGGTTAAGCCTGACACCTAGTGGTTAAAAGTAGGGTACTGAACTGACCTTCTGCTATTGGCTGGTCTTTGTGCCCTGTGATGCACCCTCTAGAGCAGGGGTGGCCAAACTATGCCCGCAGGCCAACTTCGGCCCGCTGCCCATTTGGCCCGCCATGAATTTAGCAAAAAAAAAAAAATGCTAAAAAACGTTTTTCCGTTTTAAAGTTTAAAACGAAAACGAAAAAACGAAAACGGGAAAAAGGAAAAACAAAAAAATTAAGAAAAACACGGAAAAACAAAAACAAAAAAACGGATTTTCCCCATTTCGTTTTTTCTATTTAAAACCATTGGAAATGGGTTATACTTGAGTACCCTGACCTGGTCTATTTATTTAAAAAAAAAAAATAATACTGAATGAATGTTTAATACTAATGTTATGTTAAATTATCTCTGTCTTAACCTGTTGGCACAGGAAAATAAAATTTGAAAACATACAGAAATACCCATTGTAATAGGTGAGCACATCAATAAACTATGTGTCATGTATTTATTTAGGTAGAAATTAATTGCCATTTTTGATGGCACAAGGGTTTTCTCATCCAAAAAAAATTTGCAGCGAAAACTGCTGCGCTTAATATTGTTTGGCCCGCAACTCCTTATATTGGGGGGGGGGGGGTGCAGTAAAGATTTTGTGTGTGAACTCAGAACATTTTTTTCAGGGTGCGTTTTTATTTAGAATGAGATTTTTCCCTGTCTTGGTTATGCTTTGTGTTGCTGCTTCGTTTTGGTTTCCCTCTGTATTTCTTCACATAAAAAACAAAACATGTTGATTGGTGGTTCAAAAGACTGAAACCTATGTTGATTGGTGGAGTAGAAGATATCCATGGGCAAACGTAAGCCTTGACATTTAAATTTTAAACCAATCGGGACAAGGGGTGAGACTAAGCATCTACAACTAGTGCAGTTTGGCTCAGAAGAAGAAAACATGGATGAAAGGCTGTGGCTGAGGAGGTAGAGTGAGTCATCCACCAAATGCTTTGGAATAAAAGAAGTTTGATCCCAGACTCCTCAAATCGCTCCTTGATGGTTGCACTTCCCACCAGCACCCTCCGGGGTAGCTTGCCACCATTGGCGTATGAATGTGTGTGTGAATGTGGGCATATTTGTAAGGCATTTTGGATAAAAGCGCTATAGAAATAAAGTCTATTTACCATTTAAATCATTGACTGCATTTACATTGACTTGAGTACCCCGGTTATGAGGTTATCCTGGTTTTATTTGGAATACTGTGTTTACATGGAACACAGAGAAATCTGCTTATTCATATCCCTGTATACATGATAAATACCAGTATCCCGGTTACCGTAAATTCCGGACTATAAGGCGCACCGGTGTATAAGCCGCACCTTCAAAGTTGACTATTTTTTTCTTATATAAGCCGCACCGGACTATAAGCCGCGGGTGTTTTGATGTTTAATTACCATATGTAAGGTTTCGTGCACAGAGGGGATTGTCGGGAAAGAGATGGCTGTTTGGGGAAGCTCCCATTTATTAACATTTCAACAAAACAAGTTGCATATTTGCATAACGTATTCAAGTGTTACCATTTAGTGCAATAGTAGCTACAGAACATGTACTGTGCTGTGTAAATTTAGGGGTCCTTGGCATGAAAAAGGTTGAAAACCACTGATCTACATTATAGCCTACAGTAGTACCATAACAAAAAACAAAGCCTACAGCGCTTGACGAGGCAATATCAATGGCTAAATTAAATGTGTTTTTTTTAAAGTGCAAAATAAAGTGCCTGTAACACGACAGTAAGCGCGTAAGCCTAAAGTTGCAGTAACACGGCTGCTTAAAATATACGGTAATCAGCCTACCAGAAAAGTCATTAATCCTCGTCTTCATCTTTTAGGCTAAGGTGCAGTACACGGCTGTAACCAGAAAAGTCAAGTCATTAATCCTCATCTTCGTCTTCTTCCTGCGTACTAAAACCACCAAAGTCCTCATCTTCAGTGTCGGAAACGAACAGGCCTCAGGGTGGCTTCGTCAGCCACTCTCCTCTCTCCTTCGTTGTCGCTCTCAAAACCAACGAACTCCTCTTCGTCACTGTCGGAATCGAACAGCCTCTGAAGGCCCTCAGCTGTGGCGGCGTCCTCCTCTTCATCACGCAGCAGTCCAGCCTTTCGGAACCCGTTGGTGATCGTGGATGTTTTGACACTCCTCCACGCTGTCAGGATCCACTGGCAAACTTGAGCCTTCAGTCGGATCTGAACGGCACCTCGGCCGTCTGCTCTCTGTGTCAACACCCTGATGCCAAGGTTACGTGCTGCTGCTCGATTTCCTTCTTTCCTTCTTCTTCTCGCCGCCATCGTCGTAACACAGCCAGTTCTCCATCTTTTGAAGCATGATGTTAGATTACAACGAGCTAGTTGTGTGGCTTAGCCTTCCAAAATGTTGCCATTAGTTTTTTAGAATGTAATACATAGAATTGGGAATGTTACATTCAATTTCATTCAGACTGTCTTTCAGGCTCAATCGCTGCCTTTTTCCCCCCGGAGCGAGGGAGGAGGGAGGGTGTTTTACTGTAGTGGCTGAGAGAGAGTAGTGGCACAGTGCTCCAATCAGGTCGCGAGGCACATTTTTTGCAACATCATCCAATCAGGGTCTCGCTCTCGTAATGTCTGGTAATGTCTGTCTTGCTCTCGTTCTGCCTCATACCAACATCCATAGATTTTGGAGGTTCCCGAGTGGCCGTTTGCTGAAAAAATCCATAGATAAGCCGCACCGTTATATAAGCCGCAGGGGCCAAAAAAGGCCAAAAAACGGGGAAAAAAGCCGCGGCTTATAGTCCGGAATTTACGGTACTTAAAAGAGCACTGCAGGAATGAGTCCGGAAGTAGCATGTTGGATCTTCAGGGCAAAAGTGAATGGGGTTTTAGAATGGGGATTACACTTAAATGCATAAAATAAAATAAGGTCTGTGGTTAACAAACATTTATGGGGGTGGTAATTTGTGTTCAGTAGGATAATCTTCACAAACGTGAATAACTTTTATGACTTTTGAAAAGTAAATGTGTTTTTACGCGATTTTCAGAAACCGTTTCAAAAGTTGGGTCCAACATGTCCGGGACATCCGCCTTCAGACTACAAAAATGTACTCTATACCTGCAGTACTCTATACCTGCAGTACTCTATACTGCAGTACACTATACTGCAGTACTCTATACCTGCAGTACTCTATACTGCATGCTATTTGTGATGTTGCAGCTCGCTCATATTGAGTGTGTGACATCATTCACCTTTTTTGGGATTCTCTCTTCACGGTGGGCTGTCTTCGTTTGCGCGCTGCTGCTGCTTCTTTCTTTCATCTTAAGCTGCGTTCACACCGACCTATTAAAGTTTTTCGCTGGCATCGAGTTTACATACAAAGTCAATGCAAACGAGCGATTGAGCGTATATTCGCCCGGGAGAAAAATCGCTGGGCGTCCGAGCGACAGAGACAGAGCGATAGGGAGAAAATACGCTCGTCGCTCGAGATGAAATATCCCAACTCGAGCGGAAATACGCTGGCATCAGTCGCTCGCTGTTCAACGCTGATTGGCTGCCGTGTGAGAGTGAGTCAAGGATCACACTGGCTTGGAACAAACCGCTGGTTTATTGTGTGGCACTCGCGTTAGGAGCACGCTGATAGGCTTAGCTTGTAAACAACGACGGTGGCTCGTAGTGGACAAACATCATGACATTGCGTAACGTTATAGCCCCCACATGTCAATTCGTGTGCCTGTTGATGAGCGATTTAAACAGAGCGACAGAGCTAAAATAAAAGCTAAAATAAATATCTGAACCTGAACACAGCTTTAGTCACACCATCTTCGTCCTGTAGTCTGTATTGAATAGGTCAGCATGGCGATGCTTTCTCGCATCTAAACTTTACTGCCAAATATATTTAATTCTTTCATCAATAAGACTCCATTTCCTCGAATGAGACCCTTTCATTGCCGTCTGGCTATTGTATTTTTCTGTTGCGCAGGTAGTCAGCGGCAGTCAGAAAACAGGATAAGATGTTAAGAAGACATGCTACAGTGTCGTGGTTTCTTTCGGAATACTCCAGCTAGCAGGTTTCTCAAAACCGGGAAAAGGGCTTATCATAAAATGAGAAATCGTGACTGTTTCCATCCACTACTGTTCTGCCAATATTAGGAGTTTGTGAAGTGGAGATGCAACCAATTGATGTGAAAAAACACCAGTCAACCCCTCAAAAGAGGGAAGTTAACCCTGTGTTCTCTGAATAAATGTGAGGTAAAGAGAAAACATCCAGGAGGAAAACATTGAAAGCTCGGTGAGCACATTGCTGACTGCCACACCAACATGCATGCGTGCCGTTGTTGTGCAAGCGCTATGAAAAATATTAACATTTATTGATTATACAGAGGTACATAAAATGGATTACCAGCGCCACTCTTCAATCCGGCATATCAGTTAGTTTAAGTGAGTAAAACGTCAATTCTCAACGTGAGTCGCCTGTTATCCCGCAGTCTTCCTCCGTTTAAAACTGCATGGTTTTTGAATGGAGTTTGGTTGAACGAGGGTTTGGTAACCGAGAGACAACAGAAGATTCGGTTAATCCGTTTCCACTTAGTGCACATAGTGGCATTTACATTTTATCAATACACCAAGTTTTCCACCTCCCCCAAGCGTAAAAACTGGAAACCCACCTACAGACTCTCTTCTCTCCCTCCAGATCCCGACTCTCTCCAGTCTCATTCTGTCCATCCTGACGTCGCCCATAGCGCCGCAGCCAGAGCGCCCCCAACTCCCGCTCCGCCCGAGTGTCCGGGCGCTCCCTGTGAACCGCAGCCCGAGACCACCGAGAGCTCCGTCTGTGACGTCTGTGGGAAGGTCATGAAGTGCAGATCGAGCCTGGCCCGCCACTCCTTCACCCACACGGGGCAGAAACCGTACAACTGTCCCCTCTGCTCCCTACGCTTCAACCGCCGCGACAACCTGCAGCACCACCTGGACCGACTCCACCCGCACGGCGTGGACCGGCTCGAGAGGCGGCGCACCCACGACCGCGCCTGGCTGTGCCACGTGTGTGGAAAGACCTTCAGCTGCAGGTCCACGCTTTTTTTCTCATTAACTGTTTCTTTCTTAAACATAACCCCCCCCCCCCCCCCAACTCATCATATGAGTATAAAACGGATAAAAAATGCAAACAAGAAAGTAAAGTGCAGGTAGAGAGACGAGAAACCCTGAAAGGGCTTATTCAGGGTCTCTATCTCAGAAAGCCAAATAACAATAATCCGTACAAAGCAGACAATACAACAGAAACAAGAAGGAAAGAAGAACAACAAAATAGACAAAGAACAGAAAATGAACAGTAAAAAAGAAAAGAAAAAAATAACAATCAAAAAGTAGAAACAAAAATCAATCATTTGCCTTGGTTACCGTCTAACTAACACTTTATTTGAAGGGGTTAGGGTTAGACTGACACAACCATGACATGACACCTGTGTGTTTATGACTGCAAGCTGTTGTTGCGTTCTGGCCTTTGATTCTGCATTTATGCACACCGTTTGTAATAACAATTCACGTGCAGACTGAAGCCGCAAATGTCAGCACCGCAACTCTGAGCAGTGTCAAGTGAGCCAGAATAAAACAGAAACTTCTGGTTAGAACCTTCACAATAATGGCAATTAAATAAAATAATAGATCCACGTTGTTTTTGTGTGTGATCATAAATACACAGAACACACAGACAAGACAATAGAGAGCCAATGTCACTTCCTGCTTTCTCCCTGTACCAGCGCTGAAAAAAATCTGAATGGCAGTGAACAGAGAATAACGTTACTTTTTTGATCCCGTTTGAATTGTGCCACGGGGTGCCAACGTACATTTTGTCAATTTAAAACATAACTTTGCATGTAAAGGAAGTTGTAGTTTGTCGTCAAACTGAAACGTAGGGGTTAGTTTCGTATAAAAACTACATAGCTCGTGGAAGCTCGTGGTGACGTCACTTAGGCAATAGTGTATGTAGTCTTTCTGATTTATAACTTATGGTGCAACAGTTTGTTGTGTAGTCAATCCTCTCTAGCTCTGTAAATATGGCACTTTAAGTTCTAATAATTTTTGTCTCGCCATGTAGATTCCCACTACGAGGTCAGTTTATCAAAATGACGCCTGTACGGAAATCTGAATTTCGTCATCGGAGATTGCTCCTAGCAGCCAGACTCCGGGGTGATCTGGGCAACAAACCATCATACATGGGGAAATTATTATCCAAATAATAATAATAATAATATTCTGTTAAAGCAGCTACGAGCAACTTTTTCGATTGTTATTAAACAGTATAAATTTAATATCAATGCATCACATCTTACCTCTCTAATAGTCGACGAGACCAACGCAGAGTAGTCTCGCTTGAACCCCGAGTGAATCGGCCAGTGTTAGTCTGTCTGTAGCCAGGGCAGATCAGGAAGTGCAATGAAACGGTTTGCAGCAGCCACTTCGGCCATAACCACAAAATAACTTCCAAAAAACCTGTTAGAATATAACGAGAGATGTTCCCGAGAGTATGCGTGGCGTTCACAATGTTTATGTTATGTTGCTAGGCAGCGAGAACGGCGTAGGCAGGCAGCTGCGTTTCACTTCCGGGTTTCACTTCCGCGTTTCACTTCCGGGTTACCCGGTCCGGTCTCTCTAGAGCAGTGGTAGCCAACACGGCGCCCGCGGGCGACCAGGTGCCCGCAGGGTGGCGCTGTGGCGCCCGCAGGCCACGTTCAGAAAGATTTTTTTTTTTTACACAAACAAGACAAAACAGACAAACAGGCTCAGACACAGGGGAAAGAAAGGAAAAACAAAAAAACAAAACAAAAAAATATAATCAGAAAAATTATTTTGTATTTGTTTTTCTCCTCCCTTCCCACAATAACACACAAATGTAGAAAATAATTGGTTTAACAATGCATACGTTTTAAAAACGTTTATTGTCTGTGTATAATTTATTGTCTGTGTATAATTAATTATTGATTAACTATTTTGATCCACCTGGGCTGGGGTCAAAGTTTAGTTTTACGTTACGTCACTACGTCATTCACTCTGCAACAGTGCGATTGCCAGCTGAAGAAAAAACATTACCAATTTCAAGAGCAGTGGGAGGAAGAGTTCTTCTTCACAACAGTGAAAGAAAAGAGTGTATGTCTCGATTAAACGTATAATACTCATTATTTAAAGGTAAATCGAGCAAATTTTAACAGGTAGCCCCCCACATGACTCTCTACCCTTCAGGTAGCCCTCGACCTCAAAAAGGTTGGTGACCCCTGCTCTAGAGAGCCCCCTGTTGACGCGAGTTTAGACAGACATAGACTTAATAATCACCTAAGGGAGCAATCTCAGATACACACGGCTTTGGTCTCAGCTACTATTATAGGTAAGATGTGATGCATCAATATTGTAATTATACTGTTTAATAACAATCGAAAAAGTTGCTCGTAGCTGCTTTAATGTGTACTCTTATTTTGATGTCCGGAAAGGGAAGTGAGTGTGGTTCACTCTTGCTCTGTGTATCTCTCTCGCCCCTGACCAAGTAAATGAATGGCAGCAGCTCCCAACTCGAAGCGGTCTCTGTGTCTTTCATTCATAACAACAATATATAAAGAAGTCAAAACGCTCGGTTACATTATAATTTAATTCATTTTGGAACAAATGTTGGTTTAACAGATGAAATCTAACTGAAGCTTTGGCTACGTGTCAACTTGCATTCACTAACTGGGCAGCCCAGTTTTGCTGTCTGTCAGTCGGGTCGTTTTTCTAACTAACGTTATCCAGCTGCCTGTCTCTTCTGTATATCCTTATACAACAGCTATGAGGAGAGGAGCTTGGGAACATCCCCATCGTCAAAGCACTTCCCAGAGATATCCATATAAATACTCTCCTCGTGCTTTACCCCAAATAAAACCTCCAGTGTCTATTTGCGACAGGCTAACTCTTAGCTATTAGCTAATGGCTGGTATTGTGTAGGCCTCATTTTATACCCCGGAGTTGTCAATCAATATCCTTTATTTAACCATAAAAAGCGTTTACTTTGTAAAAGTCCATATAATTTTGAATTCGTATTTTTATTAGGTTCTCAGGCTTACTAGGATCTATATTATGTCTGGTATTGCATGTGGGTCCAATGGGATAGGAAATGTTAACAAATAGACCCTTCTCACGGGGGCCATTTTGTGTCGAAAAGGCAGAATAAACACAGGTGCAAGCAAAACACTAATGAGGGTTTCCAAATTTCAATCATGGAAGTTGGAAACCCTCATTAGTGTTTTGCTTGCACCTGTGTTTCCCCTGCCTTTTCGACACAAAATGGCCCCCGTGAGAAGGGTCCATTGATGGTGGCCATTTTGAGAAATGTCTGCCACGGCCACCAGGGGGCAAATTTGCGATGCCCCAATATCCAGTTTTGTTCAGAATATATCTTAACATATCTGCAAATTTGGTGCTTTTATCACAAAATTAACGATTAGTCTCATATATTGAGCTATGCCGCCCCACTATATATATATATATATATATATATGCAATTTAAGAATATCAGTGAAATACTGTAATTTATAGATGTATTATGCTAGAACATTTATCTTTTTTTACGGATACTTATGCTTAAATTAAGCTCGTGGCACTGGTTTATTTCAAGAAAAAAAGGCTAGTGGATTGGCTGGTAACTTTAAAATCTAGGAGCCATATTGATAAAAAAAAGTTAATTTCAAGCAAGCCCTATATTATGGCTCCTAGATTTTAAAGTTACCAGCCAATCCACTAGCCTTTTTTATATATATATATATAGATATATATATATATATATATATATATATATATATATATATATATACAGTATACAGTACATGTAAAGGTTGTGTGTTTATATATATATATAAACACACACACACAACCTTTTTTCAAGGATTTTTCTCACATTTTCCTTGTGCAATTCCCCCTGCTGCCCCAGTTGTTGCTCCACCCCCTCTGCTGATGTGGGAAGAGTTGTAGACTTGCTTCCCACCCGGCCAATTGTGTCTGTAGGAGTGTCTCACCAAGCCGGAGGTACGACTGCTGGGAGGTGAACCCGGGTCTCTGTGGTGGTACCGCTACACTACCCAGACGCCCCAGTGATGCATGATCTTAAATTGAACCAGTTCTTACAAATCCTATCTCCCTGCAGGTCCAGACTTAAAACGCACGAAGTCATCCACACAGGAGTGAAGCCCCACCCCTGTGATCTCTGCCCCAAGGCCTACATGAGGACCAATGACCTGGAGCGCCACAGGCAGATCATCCACATGGAGGGAGCTGAGGGGCTGCCTGAGCCCAGCTCTCTGCTGTGTGATCTGTGTGGGAGAGAGTTTAGATGCAGGTCTCAGCTTGTCACTCACTTCCAAACGCACACCGGAGAACGGCCGCACCTCTGCGACCTCTGCGGCCGCAAGTTTGCCCGTCCGTACCAGCTCAAACGCCACCGGCTCCTGGTGCATGTCCCCGGGGCAAAGGGTGGAAACACGCCCCAGGAGGACAAGCCCTTCGTATGCACCGTGTGCGGGAAACGGCTGAAGTCTGACGTTCTCCTGGCGGCCCATTCCCGCTCGCACACCGGAGACCAGCCTCACCGCTGCGGCATGTGTCCGCGCGGCTTCCAGCGCGCCGCGCGCCTCAAGCAGCACCAGATACTCGTGCACTTCAAGCTGAAAAGAGAGGAGGCGCCGCAGACGGTCTTCCACAGGAAGGACCAGGCCACGCCGAAAGTGTTTGTGTGCAAGGATTGCGGCCAGGCATTTAAGTTCAAGTCTCTGCTGGACAGTCACGCGTTGACCCACACAGGCGCTAGGCCTCACGCGTGCCAGTTCTGCGAGCGCCGCTTCAGGCGCCTCAGCCACCTGAAGAGGCACAGAGAGGTGGTGCACGCCAACGGAGCCAAGATGGCCGAGAGCTTCGTCTGCCAGGTCTGCGGACAAGACAAGAAGTGCAAGTCGAACCTGGAGAGACACTCCATCATCCACACGGGGGAGAAGCCGCACGCCTGCCAGCTCTGCCCCGCCACCTTTAACCGCCGCGGGAACCTGCAGCAGCACCTGAAACGCGTGCACGCCGTGGGGGCGGAGCCCGCCGAAGAGACCCCGCCCAGTCTGTTCGACGAAGAGGAGGACGGACCGATGTGTGTGTCCGCTCTGTCCCACAGACAGGAAGACAGCCTGGGGTCTCTGGACTCTGAACCCGCCGCTGGGTTTGACCCCGTGGCGTCCACTGAAGTACACTAAGACACGTGTCAAACTCAACGCCCGATGTGGCTCGGCACCTCATTTTATGTGGCCCGCGAGAGCAAAGAATACAATTATATGCACACCCGCTGCAAAAAATAGCTATTTACTTTTGAAGCACTAATCCTATCAATATGATCTAAAAACTCATATAAAGCAGAATTTCTCAGCTTTCGAGTGTTGCCTCATGTGACTCATGGATACCTGCCAACATTGGGCTGTGAAAAAGGACATTTTCTGGGGTAGCTATCGGTGAATGGCATACCCTCAAGGTCTCCCCGCCCCATAACCCCAAATTAATAGAATAAATACAAGGAGGTAAAGTAGGCTAAATTACTTTTAATTAGTCTTAAATTCATCTCACAGTAAAATAAATACTAATAAAATAAAATGAACATACAAAATATACAAAAGATGTGACCAAAAGTCAACATCTAAAATTTACATCACAAAAAATATGAGTGAGACAGGAGGCAAATGTCAAAGCTTGCAACGGTTGACTGATGTGGCTAGCGGTTAGAAACTGGAAGGTCTTGCACCAAATGGACTGAAATTTGGGCACGTATGTCTTCTTGGGTTCCATGCATTTCCAGTGGCAAAGCGAGTGGAGCCCATTGACTATACATGCGGTCCTCACCTGAGAGCTTGCGCTGGTTTGGTACCAGGTACCAGGTACCACAACACATCCTACAGTCTAGACATATTACAGAAACTGTGAAACACCAATTTGAGTGGTTGTCTCACTATGAAATCAGGAGATTAGTCGGGGTGGCTATGGCTCAGGAGGTAGAGTTAGTGCGGTTCCTTGTGTAATTTCGTTCAATTATGAAATGATTGTGAATATGATTATGAAAACTATATTTTTGAAACCCTTAGAGCATAACACGTCAGAAAATATATGATTCCATTTTCTCAGATGTCAGATTTTTTAAATTGCGACCTTCAAACACTAGTTTCTCAATATGTCGCCTTCTAGATAACCTAGAATCAAGATTCCAGTGGCCAAACCTACATTTTTAGGGGTGAGGAATTCAATGGAGCTATTTACAGATGGTCAATGACATATGTATGGGTGGCTACTGGCTATCTGTAATTTTAATATAGCTACATAGCTGAATTTATATCGCGGTATGATTATCTGGGACATAATCGTACTGATGGAACTATTTTGGTAATCTGTATATTTGTCTTCTAAAACAGGAAGGAGGGAGGGAAAGAAATCTACTGAACACTGTACATGTACACTGAGTTCTTGCACGAATACCTGCAAATATGTACTACAATACTTATAGTACCTGCATTACCATCACCTACAAGCATAATCAGAATCAGAATAACTTTATTGATCCCCGGGGGGAAATTATGTCATGCTACCATCACTACCATTCCCACATGTACACCCTGCATGGAAACATCCTGAACACCACCACTACGACATGTAGGCCTACAGTACATGTACATCCATCATCCATGATCAACCGCTTATCCGCAGTCGGGTCATGGAGGTAGCAGTTCCAGCAGGGGACCCCAAACTTCCCTTTCCCCGGCCACATTAACCAGCTCTGACTAGGAGATCCCAAAAGGCATTCTCAGGCCAGTGTGGAGATGTAATCACTCCACCTGGTCCTCGGTCTGCCCCGTGGCCTCCTCCCAGCTGGACGTGCCTGCTAAACTTCCATGGGGAGGCGACCAGGAGACGAGGAGCAGCAGCTCTACTCTGAGTCCGGGCTTCTCACCTTGTCCCTATTCACCTTATTCCTGGACGCACGTTTCCCATGATTCTCAGCGGCTGCCGGTTGTCGACTTCCTGTTTACATTTTTTTCACTAGCAAGGAGGTGCGCGCCGCTGTCAAAGCCGAGAAGAGCCTGGTGGCGCGAGGTTACTGTCAAAGAGTGGGAATAAGTAGTATAACTGAAATGGCTAAACATAGTAACGTTGTGTGGTTGCATAGACCAGACCTGCACATCCAAAGCGTCAAGCGCCCCTTTTTGGGGGATAGAAAGAATGAATAGCGTTGTTGTGATGGTATTTTTGCCGTGTTTTTAGCTAGCATAGACAAAATACCAATTCATAAATTTCGGGTTCAAGTGTTTTTTTGGTTTGATAAACATGTCTACTAATTATTTTGCGACCTTGCCTGAACCTGAACGGTCGAGATATATGAATAAATTAAGGTTGACTGGTCTGTCGTCCTGTCCGTTCAGCTTGAGTCAAAGAGGATTTCCGCATTCCCCCAAAAAGGGGCGCGGTGCAGTTCTGGTCTACAGCGGCAATATTTTACAAAAACGAGGTGAATGTCCAACACGTTCTCACTCCGAGCACGTAGCATATTGATGCTTTGTCCCGTCCCTTATGCGCCACTTGTTACTAACATGGTACCCTTGAGCGACCCATGAAATGACTTGGGCTCTCCGACTAAACTCAATGCAAACCCATAGAAGTCATCTTTGACGCTTATGGCAACTGCTCCCCCATTAGCCTAACTGCTCCCCCATTAGTCAACTGCTCCCCCATTAGCGTCTGGGGGGAGGTTAGGTTTAGGCGTGGGGGGTGGGAGAGGTTAGGTTTAGGGTCTGGGGGAGGTTAGGTTTAGGCATGGGGGTGGGAGAGGTTAGGTTTAGGCATGGGGGGTGGGAGAGGTTAGGGTTAGGGTCTGGGAGAGGTTAGCTCCTCCAGACCCTAATGGGGGAGCAGTTGACTAATGGGGGAGCAGTTAGGCTAATGGGGGAGCAGTTGCCATAAGCGTCAAAGATTACTTCCATGGGTTTGCATTGAGTTTAGTCGGAAAGCCCAAGTCGTTTCATGTGTCGCTCAAGGGTACCATGTTAGTAACAAGCGACACACAAGGGACGGGACAAAGCGTCAATATGCTACGCGCTCGGAGTGAGAACGGGTTGGAATGTCTTGTGACCGTGCCTCATCTGTCGAAGCTTACAGAGTGGGTAGATAACATGAAGCTATGGCCAGAGCTTAGCTACATAGATATTGTTAATTATTTCATCTTTTCTGAAGGTGTTTATGGCGAAGATCTACGGAACTACAAAAGTACAGAGGCTTACAATGACCTCCATAGCAATAAAATAGGCAAAGTATAGAAAACACAGCGAGTTTATTTTTTTGAAAGCAGAAGTAGAGCCCAG
Source organism: Poromitra crassiceps (assembly GCF_964638095.1). Classification (NCBI taxonomy): domain Eukaryota; kingdom Metazoa; phylum Chordata; class Actinopteri; order Beryciformes; family Melamphaidae; genus Poromitra; species Poromitra crassiceps. Next base: position 3,715,323 of record NC_139635.1, on the reverse strand, counting down.
TCAGACCGTCCACAAAGGTAAACATACTGCTTGGGTGATGCTGAACGAAAGTGGAGTTGTCCAGACAGTCGGCTGCTCATGCATTGCAGGGTTAGAGAGGTCCTGTAGCCACACAGCAGCTATCTTATGGAAGGTAGGAATACGTCTATCTCCTGTTTACTGTGACACATTAAAAATAATAAACTATATTCTCAATGACACTGTCAGTTGTTGAATATTATTTTATGTATGTTGTTTAGGTTCATGTTGTGACACATTGCAGATTATGCTAAATGTAGTGTTATGTTAGCATTGTAGGTGCAGAATGCAGCAGTCAGTGGAAAGCGCAGGTGGAATGCAGGGATGCTGAAGAACCTTGAGCCTAAACGACTGAGCCAGATCAACTTCAAACACCATAAGGTAGAGGATGAATATGACCACAACAGCTGTAGGGCTGTAAGCACTCAGTCACTACCAAACACACCGCATCATCTGTCGCACAAAGACTTTAGAGAGAGTGTAGGCAAAGCTGCCAGCAAACCACTCTTTCTCTTGAAAAATACCATGCTGGAGAAATGTTACAATGCCACTCCAACAGAACAACCTTGCAGGAAAACCAGCACAGTTGATGAAAAATTGTTTCAGCCACACCAGAGTCATGACTAATTTAAGTTGTGAAAAATGCAATGCATTCTATCAGACATATGTTGAGCTTAATGATGCACAAGCAGCTCAACTAAAGTTGGAGACAAGAGAGCAAAGTACATCTGATGTGTGGCAAAGTAAAAAAAGTACCCACCTTTCCTGGCAACTATGCCACCAACTATGGTAAAGAAAATGAGATTAGAGCTTGCAACCAACTTAAGGAGCAAGGCATGAACATACCACACAGGGGAACTGTTATAAGTGTACAATAACCCTGGCTCTCTGCAAGTCCCGATGGTGTCATCTCGCGTTATTTCGAAACCCGCCTAGGTTATGCCAAAACCACGCCCTGTGCCCGCCTACACAGCAGTCAAGCGCCGGGATTGGCCAGGAGCAAGTATTTTGGCTTCTTTTGACAGCTCGAATCTCCCACATCACAAACACTGCACGGCACGCAGCCCAGCGATTTCATGAACCAACTGAATTGCTCTTGAGAGCGGACATTGACATTAATTATGGTCACATACCTTCCTTAGTGTATTAACGCTAACGAAAACGTAATACAAGCTTTTAACGCATTTTCCGCACCACAAACACTGCGCCCAGCCCAGCGATTTTATTAACCAAATTACAAGCAAAAAAACGGGAAAAAAAATCGATTTTTAAGCATATTTATTTCAAATCATCATTGTAAAATTCAGGGCTTTAGTTAAAGCGTCAATAAAGGAGCCCAGCTCTTTAACTTGCAAATGAAAAATATAAAAAATATAAAATTAAAAATACAATAGGCTACAGCACATAGGCCTAGCTTCTTTTTTTTGGCACAGATTCATTCCCCCCAGTCCAGCCGTTTGTTCCAGGCCAGTGAAGTCCCAACAATCTACAAAAACATGCAATAATATAAACAGTGTTGTGCAAGCTTACACTTCACTAGAGCTAGCTCAAAGTTCAGCTCACACAGATTAAAATGAACAAGTTCACGTTCATACCTCATATTTTGAACTTCACCCAAAGCCTGAGAAAGGTTGCCAGTTGCCACTGCATGCTGTAATCTCCCAATCTCTTCTATTCTATTGTATTCTAAACTATTTTATTCTATATTCTATTCTCCATTCACTAGCCTGTCCCCGGCGCACTGAATAAGGCCTGGTTTTGAAAAGCGCTAACCGCAAAATTAAGGCCCGTTGGGCTTTAGGCTGGTATTTAAGGCCGAAACACCCATTCTGGCCTATTCTGGCACTGCGCCACGCCTCTTCAGCGTAAAGAGCATTTTGAGGCGTAAAAACATGATGCTATCTTCCCGAGTCACGGGTAGGCAGGCGCAAAGCCTTACGCCAGTTTAGCACCTAAGGCCAGGGGGAAGATAGAGCCCTCTGTCTGCATGCTGCTCTCTTTTCCATCAGTGCCCTACAAGTGTCACTGTTGAGTATTTAAAGAATATCATGAATACCATGAATTATATTAAGAAAAAACACATTTGATTGATATTTTATTAAAAAAAATTATATAAAATCCCCCATCTCTTCTAAAAAATAAGGGACGCTCATCCTCCCTTGCATACATTAACTCATTCACCGCCAAAGACGTCTTTGACGTGTTATCAGAAATAGCCATCCACGCCAAAGACGTGTTTGACGTGTTTTTGTTTTTATTACTGCAGGGCGTAGTTCAAACACTTCCTCAGCCTCTGACATAGTATCAGGTCCCTAGCATCTAAGACAACACGTGAACAAACACATACCGCAGCTGTTGTTTTGAAATTGAGCAAGAGGAAAAGCAGAAAACGGATAAACGCTTCCTTGTGCACTATGTGCAGACAGGAGAAACGCCATTGAAACGCCCCTCGCGCGCTGCAGGAGCTGGTCGCTTTCCTGTGTGCCAGCCGGAGAAAACGGGAGAAAGTACTGTAATCCAGAGATGCGTTTGATCATCGGAGGAATGAGGAAATGATCGATCAGAGGGGCGGTGAGGACGTGTTGAATAGCCGAGGGGAAAACGGGAACGATCAAATAGCAGGGAGGATACTAGGACAGGGAGACATGGACGAGGACGGAGGCAGAAGCGGCAGTCACAGCAGCCCGCTGTCTGTTCTCAAGAGCTATTCAGTTGGTTCATGAAATCGCTGGGCTGCGTGCCCTCCAGTGTTGCTCCTGGCCAATCCCGGCGCCACAGGGCGTGGTTATTGCTTATCCTATGTGGGGTTAGAAATCACGCAACGAAGGGGGATCGTGTGTGTGTGTGTGTGTGTGTGTGTGTGTGTCTGTCGGTGTGTCTGTCTGTCTGTCTGTGTGTCTGTCTGTCTGCACACTCACTCACACTGCTGTATTGTTGAATGTAAAAAAAAAGCACTTCATGTGTATATATATATATATATATTTTTTTTTTCATTTGTGTCATAACGAATAGTATTTACATGTCTGATGTCAATACTGTTCAAAATAAAAGAATTGAGAGCGAGTTCTGCTTGAGAATGTGTATTTTACAGAAATTGCATTTTCTCCTGTTTGTCATCTCGGAGAGACCTTTTGGGTGAAAACAGGGTGTATATTTAAGCAATATCACACGAGAGGGAGTGCATTGTTGGCTAATATTGGCACTGCTGTGATTCGGTCGCAGGCACGAGGCCGCAGGCCGAGTGCCGTAGATAATCACAGCAGTGCCAATATTACCCAACAATGCACGACCTCGAGTGTGATATTGCTTTTATACAACAGTTCTATTATTAAACAAAGCTGATTAAAAAAATGACAAAAAGCTGAGAAAATAGATGATTTTTGTATTTATTCCTCCGCCAACAAAAATAGTCCCCCCAGCTTTCCCTTTGCAGAAAATGTAGCCTAATCAGCCTAATTAACTGCAGGCTGTCTAGCCTACTTTTTGTCATACACATTGATTTGCACGTTTCCATTTATTGTACAGCCAGTGAAGAGAACAGAGTCTGGTGACGGCATGGTTGACTGTCGCTTTGCAGGAGGCATGTCGGATACCGAGGATGAGCTTGTTTGATCTGACAGTATGTTGCTCCATCTTTTCCTGCTCTCCGTGGATGGTCGCCAATAACTTTTTAACGAGCTTTCAGACCTGCAAGACAAAAAAGTGTGGCGAAGTATCACTAATCACCGTCCTCGTTGTCATCCCGTCCTCGAATTTGTATTTATAGGCGTTAATCATCTTACCTGTGCCCACTCACTGCCATGATCTCCCTGGCTTCCAGTCCTGCATCAGACAGCTTCTGTATGGCGGTGGCCCTGAGGCAGTGGTTGGTGTAAGAGGCTCGTGTCCCCGCTTCTTTACACATCCTGGGTAACATCTGTGCCAACTGGTTTACTCCAAGCGGAGTTGCGGTGTACCAGACGCTATCTGTGACAGCTGCATTCCTCCTGGGCTGCAGATAGAGGGCTTTTGCGTCAGGTGGAAGTTTGCTCAAGTACTTTTCAAAAGAAACAATTGGACAGAGGGGGTTTCCTGGCTCCTCAAACATGGCACCCCTCCTATTTTCTCTGTCTCTCTCCAAAGGGTCTTTGTGATTTTTTGTTTCTTCATTGAAAGTCATTGTGAAAAACTTTGCTCCATTCTCGTCGTATTTTAGGGTGAATGAATCAGGTTTGAGAGCCCGATTCCCCTCTTTGCCCCTGCGTCCAAAATGCAACTGAATGTCATACCAGACCTTGTTCTGTAAACCCTTTGGATTGTCTGGGCGTAAAGCAGCAGATTGCTTTAAGATGAGCTGGTCTTCAGTTGAAATTGCCGGGTGATGTGTTGTTGTATCTTTCCCGGCTCGTCTGATCTGTTTCACAACGCCTTTGACCTCGTTATTAGCTGGAAGGAATTCAGCATCCTGCATTAAATTCCATGAACGGCTGAGAGGCGGCTCGTTGATATGGCGATTTAAACCAGCGCGAAGCCCAAGGTAACCGCTTATCCCATATAGCTCTCCTTTGTTCGTCCGTACGGATCCATAAAACTCCCTCAAAACAGTATTCAGCTCTGTCTTCTCAATTGACTGGAAGTTGATGGTCATAGTTTTTGAACGTAGCCAAGTTTGAAAGCAGTTCACAGCCCAGACTGTTTGCTTCACAGTGTTTGCTTCGTTTTTGTTTTTCTCCAAATCGTCAAGTCCTGCAGGTGAAATATGAGCAAACCTGGAGGTTTCCGTAGAAGAATGTTGCTCCCCTTCGTCCTCTTCTGACGAGCATTCATAGTTTAAATCAAAAGTTATGTTAGTAAAAAAATCCATCTTTGCGCTCTCGGTTACGCTTTGAATGACGTTCAATGTAACGTGACTGGTGTTTGTTTTGTTGATTAGAGCAGCTGTGAAGCGTGTTGATTAGAGCAGCTGTGAAGCGGAGTGATATAGCCTACTCTACACACAGTGAAGCGCCAGTGCATTATCGTGAAATATAGGCACTCGTAAGATCCCTCTTGTCCAATCAAATTGCTCGGCCAGAACTACCTGTTGTATAAAAATGGATATAAGTAGAGTACAGAACATGCTAAAAGCTCACTTTTTTTTTCCTGGTGAACCCAGAGACGTACATCTTCATTTTGAGGTATTGCAAATCACTCTGGTGCTAATAGATAATTTACTGTGGGTCTTGAAAGATGACCAACAATTATGAAAATCTTTGGCCTGTGCTAAATATTGGCAGTCCTAAACTGGCCATGAATGAGTTAATAACATCCACTGACTATTTTAGCCTATGTCATGTTTTAGGTTCTGCAATTGATGATTGGACAATTTTCCAAGACAGAGCCCCTTGGGCCCTATCTTCCCAAAAGCTAAATTAGCGTTTGCGCTCGTTTAACGCCGTGCGCAATGCAAATTGGGGACGGACACAAGCGCATGCCTGCAGGCTTTCAGCGCTAAAATGTGGGATAGATGGCATTACCCTATCGTCAGCAGCGCGCAAAGAGCTTTGAAAAGGACCTCTTACGCGCAAATACCTAGCTGCGCTGGGAGCGCAGCCGTAATCTCCATGCAGCGCAGCGCAGTGCAAAGTAGAATTCCTTTTGGAGATGTCATTACAGACAGCCTAGACATCAAATTATGCTGCTGAAATTGGGTATTAGCAGATAATTCAGTGAGGCAATCAACTATAACTCACTGAGAAACTTTTATCACATCGCAAAGAGGGAAATTAATTGAGAAAACTTGTTGGTACCTTCATAACCAGGAGGGTCGTTGGCACCACAGACGATCTGTCAATAAGCTCTCTCTGTCCTCGCAGGAGTGAGTACACTATTACCCATGGAGAGAATTACAGCATAGCCTGTGAATAATTCTGGTAGTTAAGACCGCCCAAATCCTGTTTGCGCAGGCATTTTGGGGCTCAGATGATTTTGGCACGGCTCTAATTTGCGCCTGCGACATGTGCCGTGAACATTTCCGCATCCCGGCCGTGAATTGCATCCCCAACATATTTCAGGGCTGTTTTAACTGGCTGTTACATTTCTGTATAAATCATTACAATATGCTCCCGTGAGGTGGGGATGCTGCCGGCGCTGGGGTGCAAAACTCGGCATAACGGACGTCGCAAGGCGGACTGCTATCTTCCCTGCCTTAAGGCACACGCAAACAGGTGCACAAGCGCTATTAGGGGATAGCGTCTTGTCGGAAGATAGGGCCCTTTGTCTCTTGTTTTCTGCCCTGGCCAACAAGGTATGTCAGCACCTAGATGAAGACTACTAAACTGTCACTCCAGGGTGTGTCTGCAGGTTCTGGAAGTATTTCAAATGTCTCGGATTTGATTATGTAAATATGAGGCCTTAAAAGTCCTTGAGTACTTGGCCTTTAAATTTGGGTGCATTTTGTGCACAGCTTTTCTGGTGAGAAACTGCCCCAGTACTGCTCTCATTTAATTGCAGGGTTCTTTCATCTTCCCTCATTGATTTCAGTGGTGAAATCAGTCTCCCGTTTCATTCTCACTGGTACGAGCAGAATACCCTGTGTGAATACACTGTGTGACTGGCCATTAACTCAGGCCTCGCTCACAGAGTTGGCATGCGGCCTCGCCCTCTTTCTCCCCAGACGAGTAATAACAACCACAGCCAATGAGACGAAGATAGGCTCCTATCGAGACTGTTTGAAATTAATTAAAAGTACCAATTACTTTGAAATCCGAACAGCCGTCTGCTTTGAAAGCATTTATTCAAAGGGGAGATGGGTCTTTTTGCCTTCTCCCAACTGGATTAATTCATGTTAGATTCAGGGAAAATGGGGGAATCCACTCGTATAAACGGAGCGCAATCTGTGCCTCCCAACCTCCTGCAGAGCTGCTTGGGAGGCAACAGCAAAACGTGACTTCAGCATCCAAGTAACATACTGCTGGCCAATTCCATACACCAGGAGCCGAGTGCACCAGCTGGGCGTAAAAAAGTAGGTCTTAACTCTTACGCCGGTCTTAGCTACGCCCGACTTTGTGATTTGAATTTACACCTAGTGCACCAAGCCTGACTTAACATGGTCGTAGCTGCGCCCGGTCTTTAGGCTGCGGACGTGCGCGTTCACATGAATACGTGCTGTTGCCAAGCAACACACTTCTCTCAGACGAGCTCGAGTGTTAGAATTTCAACATCTATTTCCAGGCCAGGAAGTCATGGAATTAGTAAAATCCTTGAAAGTTTCATAAAAGAAATAATAAATTTGTCGTGTGTAATGAAATTAATTGTTACAGTAATCTTCCATGGATAACCTTCCTCTTCCTTCCACGTAATGTAACATAACGGCAATTGTATTTTCTCTAGCTGTTGACGTAATGTAGCTCTAGTATGTGTGGATTTTAGTGCTGCTTGTATTTTATGTGAAGATTTCTATGGAAATTTGTTTTGATTTCAATAGCTTCCATCATCATGTGACACACAGTGACACTCAGGCACTAAAATCCAATGTAAACAGGTGTGTCCTATTTGTCCAGTGTAGGAATCATTTCTGGTATTGTTCTGGAGTCCCTGCCTCGCATTACATGGACATTTATATTAATGGATCCTTAAAGTCATGGACAAGTTTTGCCTGATGTTTGTGAATGTCGCTGCAGAGCCAGACAGCCTTGGGGAAAGTCTGAACTCCTTGAAATTCGCCTCTATGGTCAGTAGCCTCCTACCTAGATCATTTATTTGTCCTTTCTTTGCTCATTCCTATGGATGATGGATAACTGGCCAAATGCAGATTATGTGATGGTGCCGCGTCTATGTGCCGACAGACTGCAGTGCCGATCAGTCCGCAATGCTGATAGCCTACAAGCAGAACCAGCTGAGCGAGGTGGTGTGCAGCGTGTCGGGGGACCGGCTGGAGCTAACCTCTCCCAGCCCCCACGCCTAAACCCAACATCTCCCACCCCCATGCCTAAACCTAACCTCCCGCAGACCCTAACCCTAACCTCTCCCACCCCCCACGCCTAAACCTAACCTCCCCCAGACCCTAACCCTAAACCTAACCTCTCCCACCCCCCACGCCTAAACCTAACGTTGGCATTGCGGGCTGTCGGGATAGCGAGTGGACGCCTATGTGACATCACATCGAGAATAATCTGACGTGGTCAGACCCAACATCTTAGGTCATCACTTCAGCGACGGATGGTTGGAATCCTAAATCAGCATTTCTGTGTTTTGCCGTAAGAAAAGTTGCGGCAAGCCTCCGATTGGCTGGGCTGTTAACGGAAGTCCAGCTGTCTGAGCTGTCTTGAGGACTTATCCCATTTCCTCCCGATGGAGAACATTTTCGAGGAGGTGGTGCTTTTCCATCATGGACATCATGATGACTGTGAAGGAGGCAACGGTCCAGTGGAGAGACAACCTGTACAGGGACAGCATCGTCCTCACCAGCAGCAACTCCAACCTCCACCTTCTGGGCGAAAACCTGTCCATCAACTGGGCCGGGAAGTATGGAGCACAGGAGGAGGTGGACAGAGGCAGGGAGGTAGCGAGGGCGAGGAGTCCCAGAGAAGGAGGAGGATGAAGCAGCTGGTCTCCATGATCCAGGTGTAGGGCTCTCCAGTTCTTCCTGGTGAGTCGTGGAGGATGTGGAGGATGAGAACAGCCAAGCACATGAACAAAGCTAGAGTGAGAACAGAACCAGCAGTCCCAAAACATTGGTCCCATCAGTGAGTGAATGTGCTACAAGAAGCACACTAGAGGAAGTAGCTGATGCCCTGCAGAGAGAGGAAATCCAGCGGCAGAGGAACTCCCACCCACCAACCAGAAGTCACCAGCAGCTACAGAGGTGTTGCTGCCGCCGCCACAGAAATGGAGCAGGGGCCCGTGTCGGCACCACAGAGTCCCCCAGAGGTCACCTCGGACTTCCCCTCACAGCTGCATGATGACAGCAGCTTCCAGTCCCCCACTGGTGAGGTGGTGGAGGAAGAAGAGGAGGGGCCCCCAGTATCAAGGCCCTGCCCACTAGCACATAGGCTCCACCCTCTAGCACAGAGGCCCAATGTGTTAATAGGTGAGCAGAGATAAGCATTTTCATGACTGAATGGGAGAAATATCTTAATTCAGTATGCACATTAGATCCACTGTGTTATCCCACCGGTCACAATTGTGACTGACCATAAAACTCACCTTTTCACCTACTTTTCCATGAAAATTTCAAAAAATGATGATTGATTATTTCAAAGGGTTACTTACTAATGATACATGTTTTGGATATTTTTATGTCTGGGAAAAGATTCAGGATTAAATGGGTTAAGAAGGCATTTCCTCTTCCATTGTGACATCATCAGTCATGTCATAAATCCCACCTTTATGAATAGTGACATCATCAGGGATGTCATAAATCCTCTACTTACCCATTGTGACGTCATCAGTGATGTCATAAATCCTTCCCTGTTGGTGGTATAAATAGAACCAGTAGATGTTGGTACTCTCTGAATAATATGGTGGCGTCAGCTAAGAAGAAGAATATGAAAGGGAAGACCTTTACTTTGACAAACTTTCTGGCTGAGGACAGTGGAGGCAGCGCCCCGGCTCCTAGGTACCCGCCCAAGTACACCAGCGGAGCAGATGAGACTGACGACCTGGACGTAAATGTCTCCACTTCCTTTCATACGGAGGAGGATACATACCGGGCACCACCCATTGACCGCTCCATCCTGCCCACGGCGCCACGCTCCGCCCGTGAGCCCAATATCGACCGGTCCCGACTGCCACCCAGCCCACCTTACACAGCCTTCCTGGGCAACCTCCCCTATGATGTCGCTGAGGACTCCATTAAAGACTTCTTCCACGGCTTGGCCATCAGTGCAGTGCGTCTGCCCCGGGAGCCGAGTAACCCAGAGAGGCTGAAGGGCTTTGGCTATGCTGAGTTTGACGACGTGGATTCCCTCTTGAGGGCTCTTAGTCTCAATGAGGAAAACCTGGGAAACCGAAGGATCCGTGTGGATATTGCAGACCAGACGAATGACAAGGGGAGAGACAATGGACCTATGGGCAGTCGAGACAGGGGTGGGCGCATGGTGGACATGGGTCCCGACAAGACAGACAGTGACTGGAGGGCACGGCCCAGTGCAGACGCTGATGATGGACCTCCCAAGAGAGATGATGTGTTTGGAGAGAGATCTGGAGAGCGCTACGAGTCAGACCGTTACAGAGATGGGTCCCGGCAGGGAGGTTATGACTCTCACAGCGCTGGCGGTCGTCGTGCCTTTGGCAGTGGCTTCCACCGTGACTATGATGACAATCCAAGTAGCAATGACCGTTATGGAGACCGAGATCGCTATGAAGAGCGTGACGACCCGTATGAGAGACGGGATGGGAGGCGCGAGGAAAGAGGTGAGGCACCTATCCAGAGGCCCAAGTTGAACCTGAAGCCTCGCAGCATGCCCAAGGAGGGGGAGCAGGGCGGCAGTGCCCCAGCACCCCCACCCAACTCTGGCAGCAGGGCTTCGTCCATCTTTGGTGGGGCTAAGCCAGTTGATACAGCGGCCAAGGAACGGGAGGTGGAGGAGAGGCTGCAGAGGCAGCTGGAGGAGGACAAGAACCGAGGCCCCGGGCGAAAGCCCCGAGACAAAGACGGGGACCCACGCTGGCGGAATGAGGAATCCCATACCGAGCGATTTCGTACAGAAAGTGAGTTATCACAGAGCGGAAGCACTTCTGGAAGAGGCTCATGCCGTTGAGAGAGCGAACACTCAGTGCAGAATGAAGTGTTCAGTGGGAGGGAACATGACCCCCCTCATCCCCTGGTCTAGGCGTACATGTTGCCTTGTCTTGTGGAGTGGAAGAGGGGAATGTACTGTGACATGTCCAAGGGGTAAGCATTCGGCATGTAGCCCTCCACACCAAGAAGCAAGGACAGACGGCCATGGCACACCGAACAAACATCTGTTTGTGTTTCTTGTAGAATGTTTGATTCTTGTGCAAGTCGAAGTCAAGTCTCAAGTCTCTTATGGATGAGTGTTCGATCATCTGCTGCATGCCATAAAACTAAAGTCGTTTTCACACCTGCCTATTCCCGTTCGTCGTTTGGGACCAGACGCAAAAAGTTATACATTGTTTTGTTTTCCAGCTGGTTTGGTTCCCTTTCACACCAGCCATAAAGCAAGTGGACCAAATAGGGCTGCCAACCCTCCCAGATTGACCAGGAGACTGGTAGTCTCCCGAGATGGAAAATATAAATTCAGAGAGATTTTTTTTGGCTGAAATTATCATGTGTGTGCGTTGGGCAATGTTGTAGCCTACTTAATTTGCTCGTCCCCCTGCCCCGTCGGTCAGGACCGTTGTGCGTATGCATATGGTGACAGGATCAGCTAGTGTGTGTGAGACAGAGAGACACACACACACAACACACAGAGGAATAGACAGCACGTCACACACAGCATATCCTATGCAGTGAAGCACATCTGAAGACCTGTCCGTCATTATCAACCGCTCTCAAATCCTCAAATCTGAACCGATTGCCGTCATTCCACTTGCTCTATCCACAAGATCCATGTCCCAAACATGCTATAGCACCTGTCAATCAAACATGCTATAGCACCAGTCAATCAAACATGCTATAGCACCCGTCAATCAAACATGCTATAGCACCCGTCAATCAAACATGCTATAGCACCTGTCAATCAAACATGCTATAGCACCCGTCAATCAAACATGCTATAGCTATAGCACCTGTCAATCAAACATGCTATAGCACCTGTCAATCAAAGACTGCAACCCTCAACACAAGAGTCAGGCTATGTGTCATTAATAAGTGGTTGTTATGGCTTCCTTCTAAAGTCCATTATTAGCCATATTTCTATCACCAAGATCACGTAGTCTCAACAAGGCTTGTGGTGCACTGTAGTTACTCACGGTTTGGCTGTCCAGTGATGGTCGTCGTATAGTTGAGTGGAAGGTGGTGATTAAAGCGTTCCTTTATCTAACTATATTTAACTACGATATGAACAGGCAGACAATAGCGCGCGGCAACTCAAAGTATCAAAGAAAAATAAACGTAAACTTAAACTCGCACTTGTCAAACGAACAAGTAATGTCATTTGAACCTGTTGAAAAACTATTTCGGCTCTTGGCGTCCTAAGCGTCAAACTTGGCGTTTGCAGCAGCATGCTACCAGCACAGCTGGCCCTTACCCCGCTAGCCGGGCGCTTCTGGCTCATACGAGCGCATTAGCGCCCGGCGAACGTCACGCATATTCCCATTTTACACTGTGACATTTTCACGTCTAGGTCTACATGCCGGCTCCTACCTGAGTCTTCACGTGAAGTGAAGACGCTATCCGATGTAAAACATTCAAGATTCAAGATTTTTATTGTCACTCCATGGTACAAGTATCACGTGTGAAATTCTTGTGCTGTGAACTCCGTTTACAACATAGTACAAATATAACAGGGCATTTGAGTGCAAAAACATCCTCTTCTTTTAATGACACCTAGTTGTTGCATCCAAATTGTTGCATAAAATCCACTTTTCTGTCTCTCAAAAACCGAAAAGCATTTATCTGGAGCACCTCGAGCAACCCGGAAGTCGTTGTTCCGGGTTGCTTCAGATCAGAGAAGAAGAAGAAGCGGTGCTCCAGTTTTTATATTAGTCCCAATCTCTGCCAGTAGGTAAGGATTTATGACATCACTGATAATGTCACAATAGGCAAGTGAGGAGTTATGACATCGCTGATGATTCGCCAGCAGAGGGGGATTCATGATATCACCGATGATGTCACAATGCATGATTAGAGAGGGATGATGATGTCATAATCCAGAAACCCACAATCCACCGTCCATCAACTAAGCATGCTCAGAACGCCGCCCCATTATACAGTAGTAAACACCGCCATTGTCGAGTGGTGGCCAGTAGTGCCTGATGATCATAAATCACTGATGATGTCATATGAGCATGCTCAGCTCGAGTGATGTCATCAGTGAGTGAAGTCTCAGTGATGTCATGACTCGTGAATGCCCTGGTCTAGTGTGTGTACAATGCAGTGGCGGACTGCATAATCGGGCACGTCGGGCAAATGCCCGGTGGCCTGGCCTGCCAAAAAAAAAATTTTTTTTTTTTTTTTTTTTGCAAGCCAGGCCAGGCCACTCACTGAACAGCAGGCCAGGCGCCGCCTACTGGTTTACTAGTGGTTTTATTACTTTATTCAGGTTTAAAGTGGGTGCATCTCATTGTAAAATTGGACTTGGCCCAAATTGGGCTTCAAACGGCCCAAATTGGGCTTCAAACGGCCCAAATCAGGCTTCAAACAGCCCAAATCTGGCTTTAAACGACCCAAATCTGGCTTCAAACGGCCCAAATTGGGCTTCAAACGGCCCAAATTGAGCTTCAAACGCCCCAAATTTTCCAAAACAGTATTTCAAGAAATTATTATAGTGTGAAGAAAATCAGCAGTTACTTCTCAGTTATGACTGACTCCAGCCTCAGTCCACTCCCTCTGAATCTCTGCCAAATGTTTGAATCGTCTTTGTCAGTTGTGTGGCTTTACAATGATGAAAACATTATTGTCTTCCTATATATATTCTGCATACAGGTACTATATGGTAGAATTCTGCTGCTTAAATAATACAATGGTCCATCTATACAAAAATCACTTCCAGGGGAGAACATAAAGCAACATTTGCTTTGTAGGCAAAGCAAAAGTAAAAGTAAATGAAATGGGAATTTCCTAATTTATTGACTGGAATAATGTTCACACAAGATAATACTTATATAAGCCCTAAAGCAGGAGTTTGCAGTCAACTATAGTAGAAATTAATGTGTCAGTATTTGTGGTGGTAAACATCTATTTGGAGTGTACCGCCACAAATAGATCAGTGTATGGGAAACACTGACTATTAAATTGCGTGAATAATACACCAACAATCTGAGAATGATTCTACAAGAAAATGACATAGGAATCTGATAATAAAGCAAAATGAGTATTAACTCATTCATGGCCAGTTTAGGACTGCCAATATTTAGCACAGGCCAAAGATTTTCATAATTGTTGGTCATCTTTCAAGACCCACAGTAAATTATCTATTAGCACCAAAGTGATTTGCAATACCTCAAAATGAAGATGTACGTCTCTGGGTTCACCAGGAAAAAAAAAGTGAGCTTTTAGCATGTTCTGTACTCTACTTATAGCCATTTATATACACCCTGTTTTCACCAAAAAGGTCTCGCTGAGAAGAGAAATTGCAGAAAATGGCATTTTTGTAAATCACACAATCTCAGGCAGAACTCGCTCTCAATTATTTTATTTTGAACTGTATTGACATCAGACATGTAAATATTATTCGTTATGACACAAATGACAAAAAAATATATATATATATATATATATATATACATATACATGAAGTGCTTTTTTTACATTCAACAATACAGTTTACTCAGTGTGAGTGAGTGTGATCATAGAATAGAATGCAGAGATCAGTGTAGTCTCTCTCACACACACACACACACACACACACACACACACTCCTTACCGCGAGATCATCCGGGTCCTGTCGCATTGGAATCCAGTCTTCCTCGCCCTCGACAGGAAAGTGGCCGTGCTGCTTGGCTCTGTGTGAAAGCCATTTCTGTGGCGAGGCTGCTGTTCTCCTCCTCACACAGTTGTGACTCCGTCTCGTCTCTTTCGGGCTGGGACACAGGAACGGGGTCCAGGGACCAGGATCGATCATGTTGGTCACGGGTTTGACTACCGCGGATCGATGTCCGCTGCCCTGCAGCAAGCCGATCAGCTCGTGCAGCGCGCCGAGGGGTGTTTCAATGGCGTTTCTCCTCTGCACAAGGAAGCGCGTTTCTCTGTTTTCTGTTTTTGCTCCTGCTCATTTCAAAACAACAGCTGCGGTATGTGTTTGATAACGTGTTGTTGGCTTGGCTTTGAGGCTAGGGACCTGATAACATGTCACAGGCTGGGGAAGTCTTTGAACTACGCGCTGCACTAATAAAAACGAAAACACGTCAAACATGTTATTGGCCCTCTGGGCTATTCCTGATAAAACGTCAAAGACGTCTTTGGCCATGAATGAGTTAAAGCCCCAATCAGTAAGATTTTTGACATTTTTTACTGTAATATAAGAGCTTTTTAGTCTTAGGACATGGTAGATTGACTTGTAATAGGGAGACTCTCGCCTTTATTTATCCCACACCGCCCTCCATTGGCCAGCCCTGGGACTAAGCAGGTTGTCTGCCACGTCCCGTGGCAAGAAAAAAGAAAAGGATGCGCGCATGCTCTGTACAGCGGAAGCGCTGTCTTCATGAAAACAAGGAAGTAACTCGATTCGGATTTGCTACGAAAATGATGTTTCACGGAACTATGGGTTATTATTTCATCACGTGGTGAGTACCCGATGTCACAACATGTACATAGAGCTTTCTGGCGCTGTGTTTTGTTGGCTTTGAACGGCGATATCGTTATCGATACTATTGCACCCAGAGGGCGCAGTTTCCCCAATAGCAAAACTTGCAAAACTTACTGAATGGGGCTTTAATTACATCAATAAATGTAAGAGGACAGGACTGGATATTGGGGAGAATCCACATTTAAAAACAATAAAAATATACTTAGTTATGTGAAATCATTGTGGAATCCACTGCAATGAATGTGGGCAAAACAGAAGTTGTAGCCTACTGTACAAGTAGCCACTAGCCTGTGGTCTTGACTACTCTCTCTCTGTGCCGACTCCATCCTGCTCGCTCTCTCTCCTCCCACTCACTATCCCCCTCTCTCCCTCTTTGTGCTGCCAACCAAGTATTTGTATTTATAATCTAATAAGAGGTATAGATTTATCCACACCAATATATAAAATGTATTCTAATTGAATAATGGGTTGCTGGCTCAAGCCCCCCCCCCCCCCCCCCCCAAAATAAAGAAGAAAAAAAACATAGCTCCAAAGTCAGCAAAGTTTTGAATGTAAATGGGAATGACTACTCAATTGGGTCCCTTGATCTCTTACATCAAGATATCAGAATGAAATTGGGCTAATTAGAACCACATGAGTCTTAGCTTTACATGCATGCAGTGAAAATATGTTATTCTTGCCTTTTTTGTTTCCCTATTTCTACACACTGTGGTGCCAAAACAGTCATGGAATCGTATGATTTGGGTTTGGCTACAAAGCTGAGACTCCTGTGAGAGAGCTCAATCACATTAATGTGTGATCAAATGGCCTGATAGTAACATTTCAAAATGTGATGAACAAAATTTACTTGACCTTATACTGTATAAAAGTTGAATTGTGGTTTATGGTACATTTACAGAACATGTATGGACAGTGAATTGACGCATTGGAACAAATATGGCGGCACACTACAAATAGATTTTGACTGCCACATATTAATTTCAATTAGTTGAATGGAAACTCCTGCTTTAGGGATTATAGGTATTGTCTTGCCTGAACATCATTCCAATCAAAGTTAGGAAATTCCCCTTTTGTTATTTTACTTTTGTTTATGCCTAGCAAATGTTACTTTGTACTTGAGTTCTCCCCTGGAAGTGATTTTGGTATCACGTCCAGGTGGCTCTGAACATGTTGCCGCCCAGAAACGTCCCGATGGAGCCAAACAATGTGGAAGCACGAAAATACAGGCAGGGGGCAGCGTCTCTCCAAATAAACTCACTCATAGGCCAGAAGTGATGATTTATAAGGAAAACCTTTGTATGAGTGTATATCATGTTTTTTAATGAAATAGTTGCATAGTATACCTTTAATCTTTGTCCTCATTCATTGAATTTGACGATTAAAGATTTATTCTGAAGGCTAAATTCCTAAACCAAAGCTCTTGTTTTCTTGTTATCTAGAGCTCATCAAGGATGGATAACGCATACAGGCACAGTTTGCAGTAGTAATCGGAGGGAACGGATTTCAGGGGGCTCTGTATTGTTCCATACCTTTTCATACTTGTGTAAATTCAAACTTGATAAGTTTGGAATTTAAACACGATTTCAAACGGGCTTCCGTCTGAAATCGTGTTTAAATTCCAAATTCAAGACGTATAAATTACTAAGCTCATTGCCAATAACATTTCCTGACCTGAAGGGGAAACCGTATGAAGCAAACCCGCAGCACGTTTCATCCTACTTCAGATTTATTCAACTACAACATAAATACTAAATAAGTCAACATGGATCACAGACCGCTGGATCACAAACAGTTTTTCATCACAGAGAAAAAGCAATCGAGAGCCAAAGTCACACCCTCTTCCGGGTTAGGCATACGAACCAAGGGATTTCATCCACCATTTATTTTGATAAATTAAATTTAAAAACGGTGAATAAAGTTTGAAAGGTTTGGTCCGAGTGAAATGTTATATGGTCTCTCATGATTCTAAATATACAGGACTCCAGACTAACCTTTTACACTAGGTGCACCTTACTTTTTAATTTAGGTGCACCAGCACATAATTTAGGTGCACACACATTTTTCACCACGCCTTTTGGCACCGCAATAATACATTTTAAGCGTTACCTTCTTTGTGATTTGGTATACATATTGGCAAATTATTAAATGATACGCTTTAATTATGTATAGGCACTGGCAGATTTTAAGGTGGGAAAATGCGTGTAAACACGCACTCTGGAGCCCTGATATAGCTGAATCACTTGGTTTGACCAAGTAAAACTATTTTTGGAGGCATTATACAAAATGTCGATGGAAAGCTAAATGGTGGACGAAATCCCTTGGTTCGTATGCCTAACCCGGAAGAGGGCGTGGCTTTGGCGCTCTATCGGGGCAGAGAGGAGTCAGAAGTCCAGCCACTCGCTCATGTAGATGCAGTTAGATGGAGAGATTTCTCCTCCTTCGTGACAGTCATCAAACACCTGAGGGGAGGAGAAGACAGTCATCAAACACTTGAGGAGAGGAGAAGACAGTCATCATCAAACACCTGAGGAGAGAAGATGACAGTCATCATCAAATACCTGAGGAGAGAAGATGACAGTCAGCAAACACCTGAGGAGAGGAGAAGATTACCGTATTTCCACTAATTGTGACGCAGGCCTTTATGTAGCTCAGCTGCAGAGGGTAGCAGGCCTCTATTGGAAGCAGGCTTATATTTATTTCTAATCCCCTCTGTTTGATAAGTATACATTATTTGCTCATATTTTAGTACCAAACCACCCTTGTTTTCTGATCTGCTTCTGTTTGGGTTTAGGTAGCGGTTTTGTTTTTGTTTTTTTTGTTACTGCAATGCATCTCACTACTATAATAAGGTGGAGGGTTCCGTGCAGTGTACAATTGCTCAAGTTGAGCACGCGAGTGCGCAAGGCTAGAAATGAGCGTGCAATATTTCTAGTTAGGATAATTGCGGTAATCTAAGACTACTGCATGAGCCGTGCTCTCCCGTTGTCAGCTAACAGCAGTTCACTCTTATGTTTCTCCCAGTACCTGATAGGCTTGGACGGATTTTCGCTATTATGGAATATCGCAACATTTCCTGAATATGTAGACCGGGCATCACCAAATGGCGGACCGCGGTCCGGGTCCGGACCCAGACGGTGTCCTATGCGGACCCAGACCTATAACTGATAAATCATTGAGAATTATTCACGTTTGACGGAGTGCTTCAATTTTAACTGGCGCAGCGTTTATAGACTTCACGGTACTAGTTCACCAGCGTCAGACATCACAGACCAATTGCATGTATTGATAATCGCATGTGATGCTACTCAGCCAATCAGGTTCGCCACTGGCAACCCATGTGGTGCTACTTAGCCAATCAGGGCCGCCGCTCAGCTGCTGCAAAAACAGTAATGGCGTCGCCCAGAGTCACCCATTTCCAGAAAGATCAATGAGGAAAACACACCCATAAGTGCAGTTCTTGCAGAAATAGACTCAATAACAACAATTAAACACTAACACTATTCACCAGCGGAGTTTATCGCCGAAAAATATGTTTTCGTCGTTCTTCTGAGATGGATGGATTATTTTGGACTGCAAGTGGAGATGCTGATTGGCTGAAGGTGTTGTCTGTCAAGGCAAGTACTCCCGCCCACTGATAGTGAGATAACGTTATCAGGATGGCTGGGCCAGCTGGGCTACACTTCTCTCATTGAACAAGAGAACGTGGGGGAATTGTTAAAATGTGCTCAGATAGTTTTGATTGAGACTGTTGAAATGTCAAGTGCAGTCAACTAAAAGAAGAAAAAGGGAACTTACAGTACACTTTTTATTTTATTTTTCTAAAATTAAGCTCTTTGCTATGTATTTTACTTTTTCAATGCAGCCCTTATTTTGAAGAGAAAAGAACATGTATGTATTATTAAAGCACGTAATACCAGTTAAACATGAAAATAAAAAAAACTTTTTTGTTTTTTCTGAAATTATTTAAATAGCCTACTGAATTACTTTATTTGAGTTAACAGTTAGTTGTTGACTACATGCAGATGTTGATAGAACTATTAGGCTACTTCAATATATATGGCACTGCCACTGAATAGTCACAACAGTTAGACATTGCGATGTTCCGGACCCTTGCTCGAGGAAATTTTCTCTAACTGGACCTTTTTGAATTTTAATTGAAGACCCCTGATGTAGACTATGCCATAAACATGGCTCTCCACTACATTCTCGCGCACCTGGACACTGCAGGAACCTACGACAGCCATCCTTTGATGCGGATGTCTCGCCAAAAGGCTCATCATCCAATCAGAGTCCATTATTTTCACCAGTTTCCCTTTCCTCTGCTTGTACAGTACAGAAGGGTAGGTGGGCGCATTTACAAATTGGCGGAGCCAACAAATTTTTTCCAGCAGATATCTTAGTTACAACTAGATTAAGCTACCAAGGGGCAGTTTTGTGTTTATGTGTGGTGTTTATTCAGTTTTGGGAACTCACGATCATTAACTCAAGTTAGCTTGCTAGGTCAGCACAGCACTTCAAGGGGAGAGGTGACCACACCCATTTAGGAGAGCGAAAGAGTACCATTTCATACTATTGGCGGAGCCTGGATTGAGCTATCTATAGTCCATCATCTATGCTGTAATGCATTATGACATTAACTGGCTGTTTGCATAAGGTCACTGTCGTGTGGGGGGGGGGGCGTACCGGACAGAGGCCGCAGGGCACCTTCACCAGGCCTGTGGGGGCGACGATGGCGTTGACGGCTCGGTACAGCTTGACCTGTCCATCAACGCTGCCCACCGTGCCCTCCTTGGCCGCCATGATGCTCCTCTCCACCTTCCCGTCCCAGATCAGCGTGTTGAGGATGGTCTCGATGTCCTCCATGGAGAGGTCCACCTGAACGCACAGGAGAGTTAGGACTTGACGTTCTTTAGCTCTGTGGACGTTCAAAGCTGATTTCTACTTCCTCCATAATCATAGCCTGGTAAACTAGCCGGTCACGTGAACTCACATTTAATTTCGTTCTACCAGACCGTCTGGTCTCAAGCTTTCACGCAGTGTTTGCAGTGGGCGGAAGTTGGGCGGGTGTACTTGCCTTGACAGACAACTCCTTCAGCCAATCAGCGTTGGATCCAGTCAAACACAAATCCACTCGGGAGAACGGCAAAAACATATTTTCCGCCAAGAAACTCCACTGTTGCATACTCCTGTACTTGTTTAATTGTTGTTATTGAGTCTATTTCTGCAATAACTGCACTTTATGGCAGTTTAAACTCGACGAACGTTGACGTTAATCCTCGAGGTGGACAAGAACGGAGGCAGCCATTATTGTTGTTCCTGATTGGCCGGTTACGATGTCAACTACGAGGCGCGACGCTGATTGGCTCGTAAGTCCTCCCAGGGCTTGAGGCCAGACGGTCTGGTAGAACGAAATGAAATGTAAGTTCACGTGACCGGCTGGTTTAACAGGCTACCATAATCGATCCTAGCCTGCTAAAACCACGCTGATCGTGATCACATGACCTCATTCTGTTTCGCTCGATGTATCAATCTGGACATGCACACATCAATTTCCTGATATTACAATGTAACCGAGCCAATCAGGAACTGCGTCGTAGTCGATGATGTAACCGAAGCAACGAGCGGTAACTTAAGGTTAACGTCAGTAGAGTAAACAGCCATAAGTGCAGTTATTGCAGAAATAGACTCAATAACAACAAACAAGAACAAGAGTATGGATCGGCGGAAAAGACGTCTTGCCGTTCTTCTGAGTGGATTTGGTGACGCTGATTGGCTGAAGGAGTTGTCTGTCAAAGCAAGTAGTCCCTCCCACTGAAATCACTGTGGGCAGCTGGAAGTCCTCCTGACTGATACATAGAGCTAAACAGGATATGAGGTCACCTGATCAGGATGGTTTGACCAGGCTAGATAAATCTTGTTTTGTTCCTGAGTTCCTTGTGAAATGCTACACTACCCACAAGCTTTAGAGAGTTCCCACCAATCAGAGACATCGTTGTTACCATAGAAACGTTACCTGCATATTTTACTATCAGACATCAAAATCAAAATAATTCAAAATTAGGGGTGTAACAGTTCACATGCCAGAGAAATTGCCTTGATCTTTTAAATCGAATTTAATTATTTTCATATGGTACTCCGAAAACCCCCCAAAAATCAACAGTTTTAGTTTTCCAGTATATCGTTGTAGAAGACAAACTGTTCAGTAGTGGAAGATTAGTTCGGTTTGCAATGTGTATTGAACCTAAAGCATCATACCTAAACGGTTCGGTACGAATACGTGCATACGTGTACACCCCTATTAGAAATCAGTAATCATCAGATCAGGGGTTCCCAAACTTTTCAGACCACTATGTAGCGAACAGGGTCACAAATTAGCAGGGTTTCGGGGCAAAATGCCAGCAAAAAATATATGATTGGCCCTTGGAATTGGGATAACCTGGACCTTAAATGCCCCCATAAAATAAAGCAGTCTTATGTACCCCTTGAGCTGTTTTGCAAAAGTACCCCCTCACTCATGTGTGTCGATAATTTGTTCTATTAAAATCATATTAAACTTTGCGTTGGGTTTGTCTGCGTGTGTGTGTGTGAGGTGCGTCGGGTTTGTCTCCCTGTGTGTGTGTGTGTGTGTGTGTGTGTGTGTGTGTGTGTGTGTGAGTGTGTGTGAGAGAGGTGCGTATGTGTGTGAGGTGCATCGGGTTTGTCTCCTCGTGTGTGTGTGTGTGTGTGAGTGTGTGTGTGTGTGTGTGTGTGTGTGTGAGAGAGGTGCGTATGTGTGTGAGGTGCATCGGGTTTGTCTCCTCGTGTGTGTGTGCGTGTGTGGCGTTACCTTGCTGATGCCCAGCTCACAGATGTATTTCCAGACTTCGTGTGACGTGGCGAAGGAGCTGTTTCTCTGGACCATTGGGCTCTGCTTACTGTCCCGCGCCGCTTCAGCCTGGGGACACACAACAACACTGTTTAAAGAAATAGTTCACCCAAAAAAATTAAAGTTAGGTTTGGTGTCTCAGAAGTAAATACAATGCAGATTGACTCATATTATAAGGGATCAAATGTAGACCCCACCCCCCCCCCCCCACCCCCCACCCCCCCACAGAGCGATTGTATGGGATCAGAAGACTTGGATTAAGCTTCCTGAGCTGTAGGGAGATGTGTTATTTTTTTCTTATTTTGGGAACATCGGCCCTCAGAGACCTCAGAGTTGTTTTGGAGGAGCTGCTGGAGGCTCCAGTTTTCCACCTCCACAAGCTGTCAGTTGACACACATCAGCCAGTGTGAGGTCATACTGCATCCAGCCAGCGGGGGCAGCAGAGCCTCTAGCCTCCTCTCAGTCTGGACTCACCTTGCTCTGCAGGAACTTGAAGCACTGCTGGTTGAGAACTTCCACAAATTCAGACTCGAAGTCCTGGTCGCTGTACCAGGCCCCGCCCGTCACCGAGCGGTCGGGCTGCAGGTTGTACAGCATGTACACCTTCTTCTTCGACGCCTGGAGACACGAGATGCTACAGTTAGTCTGCTGCTCAGGCTACATCCACACCAATACACTTTTTAAATGAAATTTAAAAAAGTGTTTCAGAAATAAATCACCGACCACACTAACATGCCTGAAAACGCATATCGCATGACCATTCAGGTACAGTGGTCCATAAAAATAAAATAAAAAACAATACAAAAGAATCTGCCACCATGCAAAAAAAAAAAAAATAACTAGAACGACCGCACCGCGGATTTATGCCTCCGCCATTAGTTCATTCTTGAGTCCAAATCGCCATTTGAGGCAATTTGGAAGAAATTCCGTCAAGGCGCTCCTGAGATGTTGCGTTACAGAGCTTGGAAATTGGGTGTGTGAGGTCACAGTGACCTTGAACTTTGACCTTTAACCATCAAAATCTAATCAGTTCATCCTTGAGTCCAAGTCGATGTTTGAGGCAAATTTGATGAAACTCCATCAGGCATTCCTGAGATATTGCGTTAACAAGCTTGAAAATGGCGTTCAAGAGGTCACAGTGACCTTGGCCTTTGACCTCTGACCACCAAAATCGAATCAGTTAATCCTTAAGTCCAAGTCGATGTTTGAGGCAAATTTGGTGACATTCCGTCAAGGCGTTCCTCAGACATCGCATTAACGAACATCGGACGGACGGACATACGGACGGACGGACGGACAACCCGGATCCATAATGCCTCCGGCCTGGCTATCGCCGGCGGAGGCATAAAAATGCACTGCAGGTCCGAAAGGTTGGTTGAAACCTGGGGGTTTCTTTCATATAGGAACCCCACACCAAAACATGCAATATCCTGGTCGCTGAAGTGGTGCCTCCTCTAGTCGTTAGGGGCGCCTGTTCGGAGGGAGGGGAACTCGTTGGAATAGCGTGATCCTCCCATGTGCTATGTCCTACCAGTGAAGCTTCCCCTGTCAGGTGAAAAGAAGCAGCTGGCTACTGCCCATGTCTCGGTGTCGGAGGATTGACAGAGGGTGGAGCAGCAACCAGGATAAATAAATTTAAATTGGCACTAATGGGGGATAAAAAAACGGAGAAAAAATATAAAAAAAGAGAAGACCATAAAAGAGCAGTGGTTCCCAACCCCCAGGGTGTGGAAAGCAAGTAACTGGCAGGGAGAAGGGAGGGAGGGAGGGGGGGAGGAGAGAGAGAGAGCGAGAGAGAGAGAGATAGAGAGACTATTTGGTGCAATGAACTTGGCACGGTCTGTCTGCACCTTTCTCCAGGCCTGTTAACACACAAGCGTGGTCATCAAACGGCGATGGCCCGCTGACCAGAACAGATGTGAGAGTTGTAGCGAGCTTGAGAAAAGTTGCTTGAGAGTTTCTTCAGAAGAGGTGAAGAGATCAAAGTAGAGCTGACCTAACGACGGCATGGAAGGTGCGACAAAATAACTAAATAAATAAATAAAAGGCATACGACACTTGCAAATGACGGTGGGCTGAAAAGTATGTTTGACATAACATCTCTGCATTTTGGAAGTCAAAGTCAAGGCTGAATATCATGAGATAATTATTCTATCTATTTCCATCATCATCATCATCATCATATCTCTCGCATCTCTCCTCGATGGGACCATCTTAATTGTCTTGTTGCAGACAGTCCAGGGCTCCACTACACACAGTGATATTGGTGAGTTGCAATGTCTTTATATGCAAGGAAAATACGCGCTGTGTTAAATATCAAACGTATGAACGTACAACCCCCCCCCCCTCCCCCCAGTCCGCAGCAATATTGTCAGTATTAAACCGGTCTGCCGTGCAAAAAAGGTTGGCAACCCCTGCCCTAAAGTGATGTCTACATTGAATAATAATTTGTGCCTGGTGGTTTTTCCAAAAAAGTTAAAGTCCCTGGAAACCAAAATCCACAAAAACGTTCTAACTATGTTATTTAGGATCTTATGTTACTAATTATATGCCTCCGAAATTATTATGCATTACTTTCAACCCAAAGCCTTAAAATCGACACTTTTCTACAAGATTCTACAAGATACTTCCTCATTGAAGAGAGCAGCGCGTGAGGTGCTAAAATGTAGGAGCTTATGACGTCATAAGCTCTATATAACCTTTGTACACGCGTGCAATCCGCACCCACCTATGGCAAGTCTGTTCTTTGCCCCCAGTGACAGCGCTCCCTCGCTGTCCGTCTCCCTGTGCCTGTGTGTGAGATTAGCAAGGTGTCGGGTTTCAAGCCATGTGCTCCTCTCTCTCTCTCTCTCTCTCTCTCTCTCTCTCTCGGACTAGAGAGAGAGAGAGAGAGAGAGAGAGAGAGAGAGAGAACGGACAGAGATCTCTTCCTCTCAGAGCCACGGAGCAACCAGGGGAGCAACCAGGGGAGCAACGCGCGAACACACACACACACACACACACACACACACACACACACACACACACACACACACACACACACACACACACACACACACGGTGTGTGCACTCATCTCTCTTTCTCTCTCTCTCCGTTTCCCTCCCCCCTCTCTCTCGCGCTCTCCGAGACAGAAATTTC
Organism: Poromitra crassiceps; assembly: GCF_964638095.1. Lineage (NCBI taxonomy): Eukaryota > Metazoa > Chordata > Actinopteri > Beryciformes > Melamphaidae > Poromitra > Poromitra crassiceps. Next base: position 3,689,909 of record NC_139635.1, on the reverse strand, counting down.
CCTGCTGTAGATGGGACACGCCCACACATTCCGCGGGAGATAATACACTCTAAAAAATAATCGATTTTCATGCGTTTTGCCACACCTGTCAAACCTAAATTTATATACTTTGCGACGTTCATCATCGTTCAAATTTGGCTGGTGGCTTATTAACATAGGGTCCTGTGATGTGATGAACTCAAAATGCTAAATAATAATAAAATATTTTTGGTTTCCAGGGACTTTAAACTATCTCCTCCTGCCTCAATAAAAGTTCCAAAGCAACCAATCAAGGTTATCTAGAACATAACTAGCCAATCACAACATACAAGCAAGGGCTTTAACTGCTGAATACTGGACAGGGATTGTCACAAATCAGGCTCGTTGAAAATGACTTTCAGTGAGCTGAGAGAAACTGCACTTTCAGCAGACGATTGTGAAAACAGCCTTCTAACTCTGCACAGACATCATTTTTGACTTTAGGGGCTTTAAATGAAGCATGAACTCACAGCGACAGACTTGACGGCCTTGATCAGCTTCTTGCTCTCCAGGTTCTTCAGGATCTTGTTGATCTCTGTCAGAGGGAGGTTGCTCTTGAAGCGGATGTCTCTACTCCAGATTCCTGCAGCAAGAAAACAACAACCATCAACAAAAACACACCACAACCATCATAGGGAGAATTGGGATGCGCAATGATTTTCGAATCGTACTTTTATTAATGAAATCGAATTATGTGGCAATCATCTGGTCTTAAAAAGTATATTTTCTATTGTTTTTACCGGCACCTGTCTCTTTAAGAGCATGCAGCGCGGCAAAGCAACTTGTATCAAGTTAAGTACAAGTGGCATTGTTGTACCTGCTGCGGACCCGCTTGCGCATGTGCAGAACGGCTCGATCAGCCTGTCGGGTAGTGACAGTAGTACTGGGTAGTGACAGTAGTACTGGGTAGTGACAGTAGTACTCAGCTAGAAATTAGGATACATTTCGTTAAACTGTATGTATTACGGCACTAAAACAACACTCAGCTGCAAGGAAAGGGTTTCAAGCTTTCAAGATTACTGCATGAAGAAAAGCTGATATTCTGTCTACTAGTCTCTGGGCCATCTCGACTACGGTCGGGAAGCTATGCTAACGATGCTAACATCCACCGAGCTTGCTACCGTTAATTAGCCTGGCTGCCTAATGTCAATAAGACTAGCCTTCCTTCGAAGAATGGTCGAATAGTTCCCAGCAAATTTCAAATAGTATTTTTGCTATGAATGCCCATCCCTACTGGAGAACATGACGATGTGGGCGTGGCTTCCAGGCAGCAGCGAGGGAGCCACCTGCTGTCCAGCCCCACCAGTCTTACGCTGTGTTCCCTCGACCCCTGACTCACTATCCCCATGTAGTGTTTATCATAATAGAGACACTGCATTAAATATCATCGTTAACTTTTCCTCTCATGTAATTTCTTAAAGTCCCCCTCCAGTCAGTATTTCTACCTGTTTAACAGTTCATATTCTTTTTCAAACGTTCAGTGCCTGCTGTATAATCGCATGTCATCTGATTCTGTGCTATATTGTAAGATACACACCTAGAAAAACAGTGTGAGATACGCCGGAAATAGAATTCACAGGCGTCCCTCTGCAGCTTACGCCTACATTCCACTAGGTCCGTGTTCAGTCCGTCTGCGCTGCGGTACGGCATCGGAGCCGATACGTTTCCACTCTAATCATTGTGTCAACTCCCACCTACTCCGCTGCGTTGCGTGTCTACTCCGTCCCAGCTCCGACGATCCGGAGCTCTCCGAAAAAGATACGCAAGGGTTCTATTTTTCACGGATGACGGAGCAAAGCTGCAGCAAGTTGGGCGGAGCCAGGCATGAAATCAACAGGGCAGAGGTGTTTACAGCATTCAATATCAAGCCAGAGGACAAACATGTATGAGGAAAAGTTCATAATTGAAGTGAAAAACCACAAAATAATTTATGACACGACCCATCCTTTTTACAAGGACAACACCAAGCAAGTCCACCCCTCCTCTGCTTCTCCAGTTGGGAACAATGATCTTCTGCCTGTTTGTCGTTGTATTTATCCCACATACAAATTGTCTCGCGCGATTTTACCGTGAGAACCTGACGGTCTCGTCACTCTAGCTGTCTGGCGGAGCGGCGCCGTGACGTGCTCTGCACGCAGCCGGTTAGTGTTGGCGGAGCACAGAGCACGTAGCAAAACCGGAGAACAGCCGCAACGCAACGCAAATGCAACCAGTGCAATCCCGGCGTTAGGGATAGCCGCATTACCTTGCTGAGATCTCAACTTCCGTGTTGAAACACACGCTTAACCCAAGTTTGGCTGTTAGCAGTTAATTTCGAATATCTATTACTATGGTAATGATGGAGCAGGGGTAATCTGCTGTGTATGGGGCTGTTCACACATAACGTTTGCATTTTTGCATGGAAAAAGCACTACATGTACCTGTAGCACTTTTTGTGAGGAGAGGGACAATTAGGTGACGTTATCTCAGATCTCCGGTGGTTGGATGGCAGCATTGGTTAGCGCTTCGTCCGAGCAGACTTTCCAATAGTCCTACATGTCCGGTACAATCCATTCTGCTTTATGATCACTGTTACAGTAACGTAAATCCACAGATTACAAGGTCCGGTGTTCTGCGAAAAAGTGAAAACTGACCAGTGAGCATAACGTTAGCTGCTGCTAAATAGTGATCGCCATGAAGCAATAAAGTGATTCGTTCTCCACATTCCCTGAGGCTAACGTTATGGGACGACGACAGTGTAGTCAGTAAACTAGCGCCACGTTTTCAATGAGTTTTATCGGGGGTGCGTTATGGAGAAGCGTGCATCTGTCTCGTGTCGTTAACGGGAGTCAATTTTCGTGATGAGCTGGGAAACTTCCTGTTAAAACTTTCAAAATAATATTACTTAAACAAAAGTAAATAGCTTATTGATGCACGTTGGATGAGAAAAAGGTATTTCAACTAACAAAGCAGCAAACCTTGTATCAAAATACTCGTGATGTTAAGATTACGAGTGAAACTGTGGCTGTAAAGCATTACTCAAAATTAATATTAACACATTGAGTGCCAAGGACGTCTCTGGACGTCCTAAAAAAAAGTAACGAGGAGTGCCAAGGACGTCTGTGGACGTCCTAAAATCATAATTCATATTATTCCATAATTCTGCTGTTTAAGGTCGTACCCAGCCAGTGAGCATGAATCCCTTCAAGGGATCACACGGCGCCACCTTAAAACTCTATACGGGAGCTGCGCCACCCACCTCAGATCCTTCACTTTGTGCAGGAGAAAACGGAGAACGCCGTGATCAGAGAGACACCGACGCATGCTGCAGCCAGCCAGAGCCACACAGATTGCTCTGTCCGCAGCCACAGTTGGCTGCGATCCGAGCCCACAACTGAGCTCCTCCGCCGCTGTCTATCCGCCTGCACACAGCCCCTCCACACGACCACCCGCCAGAAAGGCAGCCCGAAGCCGAACGGCTAAACCTTCTCCCTCAGTCCCGCCTGCCATTTCCTCGTTGCACTGAAATCCGCCCGGGGCAAAAACTGAGGCTGCGAAGACAGTGTGGGGAGGAGCCCGCAGCTCCGGGGTGGAGAGGGGGGAGGGGGGGGGGGGGGGGCACGCAGGCTGCACACAGAACCAAACCATGTCACTACATCAGAAAACACCAGCCAGAGTCAGTGAATGCGCTTGAAATTAGAGTATTCATAAAAGTGACTTTATTTCGAAAAGTAAAAAAAGACAGCAGAAAACCCTTGAAAGTGCGCTTTTTTCAGAGGCTGTCATTTCATAATGGAACTGTCTAGAAACAAAATTTCTTCTTTGAAAGAAGTAGGAGTGTCCAATGTTTCATTAGAGTCCAACCCTTTTCATATAGCCCTAATAGAAAAAATTCTATAGCTGTTTTCAACTGAATGGAAGTGAATCTGGCACAGGCTCCAGACAATTTTACTGAAGCGCTGTGGCACTCAATGTGTTAATGCCAATTTTACAATAAGGGTTTTATTTTGAAAGCCTGAAACACAGCCATGCTGCCTGATCCACATGATGATGCGTGCGTACCATTTTTAAAGGGGTGGAGGGTGGGGTGAGTACGCGAACAGCGGAAACATTACTCGAGTACTGACATTATGAACGAGTACTCGAGTACCCGAGTACTCCCGCCCATCCCCAATGACAGCTAACACGTTTTTTTACTTGAGCACAAAATTAAGTTATTTGTCAGAAAATATTTGTCTAACCATGTGACTAATCAACATTGTCAGGACATGACTCAGAAAAATATGAAGTATCTTAAAAATCACAAAATGTACTGGAGGGGTACATTTGTACATTTTGTGATTTTATTTATTTTGGTTTTTATGGTTGAAGTCGGAAGTTTACAACTTCCGACAGTCAGTTAGGACATCTACTTTGTGCATGACACAAGTCATTTTTCCAACAATTGCCAGATTACTTATAATTCGCTATATCACAACTGTCAATGATGTCAATTAGCTTAACAGAAACTTCTACAGCCATGACATCATTTTCTGGAATTTACCAAGCTGTTTAAAAGCACAGTCGAATTAGTGTATGCAAACTTCTGACCCACTGCAATTGTGATATAATGAATTATAAATGAAATAATCTGTAATCACTTGTTGGAAAAATTACTTATGTCATGCACAAAGTAGATGTCTTAACTGACTTACCAAACTATAGTTTATTAGCGTAAAATCTGTGGAGTAGTTAAAAATGTAGTTTTAATGACTTCCTTAAGTGTATGTAAACTTCTGACTTCAACTGTATCTTAAGGACACAGGTGAGTCTGGACCCTGGTCCTGAGAGTAACCCGGTAGAACCCGGTGCAGAGAGGAACTCGGTCCTGAGAGGAACCTGGTCCAGAGAGGAACCCTGTAGAACACGGTCCAGAGAGGAACCTGTATCAGACGGTACCTTTGTTCCCTGCGTCCTCGATGACCTGGTACACCAGCTTCTCCTGGTTGTCCGATCCTTTCATCTTACTGAGAGAGACAGGAGAACCAATCACACACAGAACAGCATATACCTGATCGCTTGTAACGTCCTACTCAAGCAGCTGCTGAGACCAGGCTTTAAACAGACTTTCAGAGCGAGGTACGCACAGCAATAACAACCATGGCTGAAAGCGGCTCCACAGGGAAGTTCATTCCAAAAAGGGGAGTGGCTTCAGGAATGTGGAAGTGGTTTGGTTACAAAAGAGCATGTACAAAAACCACGGTCATATTTGAATATTTGAATGCAAACTGCTAACTTGCAAAATGCTTGAATCAGCATTTTGTCAGGTCAAGAATATTGTTATCGCAGAAATAGCCTGAAATATCCTGTTATTATTTCAAAAGAGAACAAAAGATAACGGGGGGGGGGAAGGGGATCGTTTTTTCCCCCGTTGTTATTTTTTGTATCACGTGTTGACTTGGTTCGAGCCTTAGAACTCGTTATATTTGGATTTATCGAAATGTCTATGGAGAAAATGGACACGGAACTTACTTCCGGGGCAAATTACGTCACGAAAAGTCACGTGCCTGTTGAGCTCTATATTAACAACGTGACATAACCATGATGTACAGTAGGCCGTCAAGGGGTCAGTATTAAACACCGTGACGTAACCATGATGTAGGCCGTCAAAGGGTTAAAGGTCCCATTCCGTGCAAAAGCTGTTTTTACTTGTAAATGCATATATACTGCTGTCAGCCCTCCCTGTAATGCGTGGTCACACGCTCAGAACTGCCACAGTTGGATTTGTCCCTATCCAGCGTGCCTCTGCAGTCTCCTCCAAGCCACACCCCCAAACGCTTCGTTTGGGGTTTGTGATTCAGAGGGGAATTGGGACGTCACTAGCTTCCTCCTGCATACTGCGCGGGTCTATCTCACACAAGCTACCTGCACCATTTAGTCTATAGCCACAAAATTAACACTTCTAGCTGGAGCGACGCCAACTGTACGTGATCCAGCAACTGCAGAGGTGCATTCGGTAAGTCTAGGCATTTTGAGATGTCCTCTTTAGCGTAGTACCGTTAAGTTAACGATAACTCGCAACCTAGCGTGCTGGTCCACAGACGCTAATCTGATTGGCCGCTGGGAGCCTGGGGCAGGCTCTCCCTCAGCGGCCAATGGGAACTGTTAGTTCTGAATATATTATAGAAACAGGCCATTCTTGGGAAGCGACAAGATGAGGAAGTGAGAACTCCGTCACAACAAACGGGGTTGCTATATTTTCGACAGATTAATCCAGAATCATGTTTTATGGACCAGAGACACACATTTTTAAGAGGTTACAGCTGCACGAATTGGGACCTTTAATATTATACGGACCGGCTCTTTAAAGTGCTCACCTGGCCGTCTGAGCATCCTTCATACGGTACAGAAGACCTGAGCTGTTCCTCAACAGGTCCAACTGGCCCTGCAGCACGCACACACGCCCGCACACACACACACACACACACACACACACTTATTAATATAATGTGTATATATAATATAAGAAGAATATTAGCCGATATATCGATATCTGAATTTTTTGCTCCCCAATATTGATATCACCGGGCTCTAGTATTGTTTATCCCTGTATTGGTCCTTCTGGGTCCTTTCCTTGAGACAAAGTCTGCTAATAAAATGCCTGACAAAAAATAAACCTTAAAATACGTTTATAGAGTAGAGAATAGTGTTAACTTGTCACGATACCAAAATTATGAGTTCGATACCGATACCTGCCTAAGTATCTTGGTACCGATACTGAAACGATACCATGGCAAAAACCAGGAAAAATGTGCTCAGTAAAATCTACTGTGCAGCCAGTGTCGTGCTGAGATGGCTTCAGAGTTCCCTGTTGCGTGGGCGCTTTTTCCAGCCCCCCACCGACCAACCCCAATGTCACTTGCCCCTGTGTCCCGACGTACGAGACACCGTGCGGTAGGGCTGTGAATCTTCACTGGCCTCACGATTCGATTCGATTACGATTCAGAGGGCTACGATTCGATTCGATAACGATTATCGATGCATCTCGATGCATCTTAAATCGATGCATCACTTTTTTGATTTATTTTTTCTCACTTTCTTTTTTCTCACTGTGTGGCTACTTTTAAAATAAAAGTGCATTTGGAATTGCATTGTATTATGATCCATAATTAAAATAAACAACTGCATGTACTTCCATTATATATATATATATATATATATATATATATATATATATATATATATATATATATATATATATATATATATATTTTTTTTTTTTTAATAATCGATTTTTGACATTTGTGAATCGATGCAGAATCGTGCACGTCCGCATCGCAATGCATCTTATAATCGATTATTTTTGACACCCCTACCGTGCGGGCGTCCTGGGGGAGCCCCCAAGAGGCCAGAGCTCCTTCCCAGGGGTTCGCCGCGTGGTCAGCATTGGACGGCGGGCCCAGGCTGAGCTACGCAGCCATGCCACCGCTGGAGGACAAGCTGGCCAAAAAGTCATATCTGGCATCCGGCAAGGTAGCAGCGATGGCCAAAAACCTGGCCATCCTCCAGGGCTATCAGGCGGCCCTCCCAGCAGACCTCCGGGGACCTATACGGAGCTACGTATGGTCATGGATTATGCCCTGCGTATGGTGGAGTGCGTGGCGTTGAACGCCGGGAAGGTCATGGCCTTCTCGGTCATCAGCCACCACCACCTCTGGCTGAACCTCACTCAGCTCACTGAGCCTGAGAAGAGGGGGCTGCTGAACGAGCCCGTCTCCCAGCCTGGCCTCTTCGGGCCGTCGGTGGAGAACATGGCCCAGCAGCTGGAGAGACAGCGGCAAGACCCGCCGGCCGTGAGATCCCTCATGCTACGCCGACAGCCTTTGCCCCGCGTCTATAACAGCCCGGGTCTACGGCGTGTGAGCATCGCTCCGCTTACTCTTTTCCCCCCGCCCCGACATCGGGTCACGCCCCGCCGATCTCCACGCCGATTGCCTATGGCCCTGGTACGGGTACCGCGCCATCGTGCTACGCGACCGAGACCGTCGTTATCCAGCAGGATTCCTGCTTGCAAGCGGCTCTGCACCCCCACCCCGTGGTTGCTTCGCACCCTACGGAGGGGCTATGCGCTGCAGTTCGCCGGACCCCCACCCACCTTCGACGGGATGGCGGGGCGGTTAGCCTGGTTAAAAACATCCTGAGTGATCACATGACCTCACATTGTTTTTCACTCTACGTATCCTTCTGGACCTCCACCTGCCTGAGACATTTCCTGAAATTACAATGTAACCGGCCAATCAGGGACTGTGTGGGACTCACCAGTGACAGCAGCTTGTTGATGGCAAGCGCCCTCTGCTGGGCCTCCAGGTGCGGCATGTCGTTCTGGATCACCTGGTCTGTGATGCCATGAGGAAACTGCTGACACAGCTCCTTTATCCTGGAGAGAGAGACAGACAGACAGAGAGAGGGAGACAGAGGGAGGGAGAAAATTCTAATTCGTTTTTCATTGGCTTTATTATAAGTTTTAATTAATTTTTAATTCAGAAAAATAAAAGAAAATTAAACTGATGGGTTTTTCTCTCTCCGTCTAGGTGAAATGCTATGTCTCTCCTGATTCTAAACATAGTTGAATCGCTTGGTTTGACCAAGTAAAACTATTTTTATAAGAATTTTACTAAATGTAGATCGATGGAAAAATGAATGGCGGATGAAATCCCTTGGTTTGTATGCTGAATGCAGAAGAGGGCGTGACTTTGGTGCTGCTATGCGATATGATGATGCGGGCTATTAAAAAGAACGGGACATAATGTCTGTAATTAAATCTCTACACACAGAACTTTTAAACTGGTTATGAAATACTGGCAAATGAGACCTCAGCGAGGGGATTGGATATTTCCTTATATGCCTGCGTAACGCTCAGGACCAGAGCGAGCTGTACGTGCAGCGAAGGAGAGCAGCCAGGCAGTGAAGCCGTTTCCCCGGCTAGTCCCTAGGAAACCGGCGGCTGCCTGCGGCCTAGTCCAGTCGGTCTTTTTGCTCTCTCAAACAATTGAAAACGTCCGTATTGTTGGCTGATCAAGGAGATCGATTTTTGACCAGCTCAGTGGCCTTGTGGTCTGAGTGTCCGCCCTGAGACTGGGAGGCCGGCCGAGTCATACCAAAGACTATAAAAATGGGACCCATTTCAGTGAGTGTATCAATCCTTTTTGGGTCTGTGTTTTCAATATAAAACTTGGTGAAATGATTTCTGTGAGTGTACGTTTTGAAAAGTTTCAGCACATTTTAACAAATCGTGATAATACTGATAACCGTGATCATTTTGGTCACTCTAATCATGATATGAAATGTTCATATCGTTCCATCTCTACGTCGCATATGCAGCTCAGCCGCTATGCGGCCTCGCCTCATTTTTCTGTGGTGTTTTATGGCAGTTGGCATCCTTTATGTTGCATTACCGCCTCCTTCTGGACTTATCCATCCACTGTTTCCCTAAATTCCGTCCATTCAGATCCAGCCTCTCTTATAAGATGATTTATGACATCACTGATGTCACAATGTCTATGTATGACATCACTGATGATGTTGGAGCATCATCAATGCACAATTGCTCAAGTGACATCACTGATGACATCACTGATGACATCTTCAGTGATTTATGACATCACTGATGACATAATCAGTGGGACAAAAATTTAAACAGAGAGAACAGAGATTTGCCCACATGCTCCCTTTTATAATAATATATCCACCTTATTTTTGAATGCCCCACTGTAAAAAAGAATCGTGGGTACAAGGTCCGGTTTAACGTGACTCATTGTTGCCGCTTGCCATTTCCTTTGTTATACTCTGGCTGCAGACCCGAATTATAAACCGGAAGCTGGAGTCCGTTATAAAAGTTATAAATATAGTCACGTTATAAACAACTAACCAACGCTGGAGGTCCGTATGGAAACTCGAAATGTGTGTTACTCGAAATGGTTAAAAGTTAAATCAATTTGGTGGCGTTTTACTGCCATGTAACATAGCTAGCTAGCCGCTAACATTAGCCACAGTTAGTAGCCGACTACCCACAATGCATTACGTTATCCCAGCACCCGAACGACACGGCTGTAGAGCAGAATGGCTCTGCTGTAAAAGGGTAAAATCCTCATAGACGTTTTTTTTGTCGGGGGCTGGGGGGTTATCTAAATTGGTTACACCGGAAATAGAACCCATAGTTAACGTAAGGCAAAATGGCCGCCAAAAATAAGGTGGATAGGATTGAGGTGTCAGAAAAATGTTGGTATTTGTTTTTTGTTGTTGTTTTTATCCATACCGCCCATCCCAGCCCAACACGAAGTTAAATTGTATTGAAAGACAGTGCTAATTTGTAGGTTATTAATTAGCCTCAACAACACCAGACTCATCAGTCATTCTTCCTTCTTCATCTCGGATGCGGGGCCCCTATATCCACTATTATTCAACGGCCAGTGCCAAAGTTTTTAGCTCAGACACAGCCTTCTTTGGCTATGTAATTTTGGGTTTCAACTGCTCCACAGCGCCGGATGTATCAGTTCAGTGCTCAGTGGTTGTGAGGGTGTACTGCAGTTTACAATTTTGAGCATCGGCTCCGACATGAATGATGTCTCGGTATTGGAGGCTACTACGAGTACCTTGGCCCCGTTGGGTTGAATAACAACATTGTTGTACAGTTTTATTGTGATTGATAACGTGTATATCGCGTGAAGCCATTTGAGCAGACCTCCTAGTGGAGGGGCCGCGCATCCGAGACGAAGAAGGAAGAATGAGTCTCGCGTTGAGGATAGTTATGCTGAATCGAATCTGCAATGAGATCCTATGTAGCCAGTCTTGTTGCACACTGCGCGTGTCTTCGCTCATGTCACGAGCAGAGCAAGGCAGCGTCAGAATGTGAGTGGACCTCTGCGTGAAGTGTCTCTCTCCATATGACATAACGTAACCTAAAGCTAACGTGATTTCACTGACCTGTTTTCAACCTCCACGGCGTCTGGAGACTCCTTCTTCACTTTCGCCTCTGCCATCACACCTCTGTTCACTTCTACTGGGTCGCTTTCTACTGGGGTTCCTTTCTACTGGGCTCTGTTTGTTTCATCAGACATGCTAGTCTGGGTCCTAAAAAGTTGGTGTCGACAAAGAGCTTACGTTGTTCAGAACTGAAGGACAATACGTTGCAGCATTACGGCATTGCCTAATCCGCCATTTTGGCCTGAAGAAGACACCTCCTATTGGCTGTCGTGGTTGTTTACTGCTGTCCCATTGGCGCAAGGAGGCGTCTTTTCAGGCCAATATGGCGGCAGCGCTGTTGTTTGTTAAAAGGGTCTAGGAGTTACTCTTGTCTCCAATACTCTGTGATGTGCAAACTGTCCTGAAAATTGCCTGTTAAAAATGCACCTCCAACGTGGAGGAAAATTAATTAACTTAATAATTGTTCGAACTCACTAACTGCAGATTTTAGTCAGCCTAGCTAACTGCTATTTGTAAAGGTCAAACTTGATAATATCAAATATTACGTATGTAACACCGCAGGTGCCGCGCAGCCCGTGCGGGCGACAACTATCAGCCCCGCCTCTCTGCAGACTAAACAAGCGTCTCTTGGTTGCTATGGTGATGTTGATGCAAACGACTGGAGGAGCAGCAGCAACTGATTCACGTAGGCTACAGTAAGTACCGTAACAGTTTATAATGCATGTGATGGTTAAAACAAACAAAATGTCTTTCAAACAATAATTAATATTCACTTGCTGTAGGCTACACAAGAGTGTTGGCTACTTACTCCATGCTAGTTTATCTGATCATTTTGTCTACAGTAGTAGTGCAGTGTATAGTAGCCTATATCACTAAAATGTTCTTAAATTGTCCATTTAGATTTTTCTTTGCCACCATTAAAAGTAAAAGCATTAAACCCTTCGCGCGGCCGAGCCGGGTTCGAGTCCGGCCTTTGGTCCTTCCTTTTTGGTCCTTATTTTTTTAAATAATCTTTAAAAAAAACACGTAAAGCCAGTGTCTACACGCGACAACCGTTGCTGCAGTCTGCACGTAGCATTATGTGTGCACAAGCAGTCAGTCTGCTCGCGAGTCGCGCGACCTGAGAGCAGCTGTGAGTGAGCGATGTCATAAATTGGATAGAGTGCTTGGAAATGAGAAGTCTTCCAAAAGAGAAGTCTGGTGACCCAGACAGTTACCGGTTTGGCTGAATTACAAGCATGCAATGAGATGATGTGCTGCTGTTTCCGCCACAACTTGTACTGGGGGCACGGTGGCGCAGTGGTAGCACTATCACCTCACAGCAAGAAGGTCCTGGGTTTGATTCCCGGCTAGGACACTGTGGGTGCTGTGTCTTGCCTACTGCCCAGGTGGGCTATCTCGTCAAAAGGGCCTTTCTGTGTTGAGTTTGCATGTTCGTCCTTAGCCTGAGTAAACCCAGCCTCCACGTGACCTGCTCTCAGACCTGTTCTCAGTCACTACAGTGAGCAGGTCACGTGGGGGCTGGGTTTACCTAGGCTAGTTCGTCCTGTGCTCCCTGGGGGTCCTACATCTAATAACCCCCCATGAAAAACATGCAGAAGATTGTCACCTGACCATTGATGACTGAGAGGAAGTTGGTCCCCGGGCGCTGAGAGTAAAAAGCTGCTCACCGCTCCTGGCCTGCCCCGAGGAGGAAGGACAGGCCAAGATGGGAAAAATTTTATTTCACCGGCCACCGTCAGCATGTGTGTGTGTGTGTGTGTGTGTGTGTGTGTGTGTGTGTGTGTTTGTGTGTGGGTGGCTGCATGCATTTGTTGTGGTTGTGTGACAAATAAAGACGGGTTTGCCAATCCAGTTCTTCTACTGGCGTCTTATGTCCACTAGATGTCACTACATTTTGTTTATTTTGTTTTTGTGATGCTGTGTGCAGGATCCAGCCAGACAGCATCATGACAGCTGGATCCATCATGGCTCCTCACATCCTGCCGCTCCGCCTGCCACCACCGGGCCGAGCCAAGCACCCCATACACACCGACACGCCCATCGCCATCCAATCAGGTTAGAGCACAGTGCCACATACACAGTGACATGCCTATCACCATCCAATCAGGTTACAACTCTCTCTCTCTCTCTCTCTCTATCTATTGGTGATGCTACTACTTCTGTACTTTTACTTATAGCCCCGCTCCAGTGTATTTTGTCATTTTTAAGATACTAGGAATCTCGCGTGCTACGCATGCTCGATTTCTAAGGTGGAGACTCTGGATAGTGCCCGTCACATCAAAGTTGTGCAAATGTGCACCATTGGCCCTTCAATCAAGTCTGAGTACTTCTTCCACCACTTGCTAATAGTAGCAGTGATGGTAGTAGAAGTACTAATAGTAGCTGAAGTACAGTAGCCTACTACTTGTAGTCATAGCAATAGCTTGTAATTCTGTTCAATGCAGATACTCCAGATGTGTGGATCTACTACACAGTGGATGGGTCTAAACCTACAGGACACGGCAGCAGCAGGAAGTACAGCGGGCCGGTGTTGCTGCCACCGGGCCGGGTGACGGTCCGAGCCGTGGCTGTCAGCAGGTAGGACTGTCTGTAGGTAGGGCTGTCTGTAAGTAAGACTGTCTGTATGTAAGACTGTCTGTAGGTAGGACTGTCAGTAGGTAGGACTGTCTGCAGGTAGGACTGTCTGTAGGTAAGACTGTCTGTATGTAAGACTGTCTGTAGGACTGTCTGCAGGTAGGACTGTCAGTAGGTAGGACTGTCTGAAGGTAGGACTGTCTGTAGGTAAGACTGTCTGTATGTAAGACTGTCTGTAGGACTGTCTGCAGGTAGGACTGTCAGTAGGTAGGACTGTCTGCAGGTAGGACTGTCTGTAGGTAAGACTGTCTGTATGTAAGACTGTCTGTAGGACTGTCTGCAGGTAGGACTGTCGGCAGGTATAACTGTCTGTGTAGGTAGGACTGTCTGTAGGTAGGACTGTCTGCAGGTAGGACTGTCTGCAGGTAGCACTCTGTATGGTACTGTCTGCAGGTAGCACTCTGTATGGTACTGTCTGCAGGTAGGGCTGTCTGTAGGTAGGACTGTCAGCAGGTAGGACTGTCTGTAGATATGACTGTCAGTAGGTAGGACTGTCTGTAGGTAGGGTTGTCAGCAGGTAGGACTCTCTGTAGATATGACTGTCTGTAGGTAGTACTGTTAGTAGGTAGGACTGTCTGTAGGTAGAACTGTCAGCAGGTAGGACTGTCAGTGGTAGGATGTTCAGCAGGTAGCACTCTCAGTGAGACTGTATGGGTAGAACCATCTGTGTAGGTAGGACTATCAGCAGGTAGGACTGTCAGTAGGTAGGACTGTCTGTAGGTAGCACTGTCTGGAGATGGTACTGTCTGCAGGTAGGGCTCTCTGTAGGTAGGACTGTCAGCAGGTAGGACTGTCTGTAGGTCGAGTTGTCAGCAGGTAGAACTATATGTAGGTAGTACTGTTAGTAGGTAGGACTGTCTGTAGGTACTGTAGAACTGTCAGCAGGTAGGACTGTCAGTAGCTAGGACTGTCAGCAGGTAGGACTGTCAGTAGCTAGGACTGTCAGCAGGTAGGACTGTCTGTAGATATGACTGTCTGTAGGTAGTACTGTCAGCAGGTAGGACTGTCTGTAGATATGACTGTCTGTAGGTAGTACTGTTAGTAGGTAGGACTGTCTGTAGGTACTGTAGAACTGTCAGCAGGTAGGACTGTCAGTGGTAGGACTTTCAGCAGGTAGGACTCTCAGTGAGACTGTATGGGTTTTGAGGGCTGATACCGATGATATATTTTTGGGGAGTGAAGCTGATATTTTATGGCTCATTTCCACCACATGGTACTGCATAGTATATCAGAGATAGTCCATTATAGAGATATGTCACCGCAGGCTCCACCAATTCTAAAAAAATGGTAGCAGCAGGTCTCCTAAATGGTCACGTGGTCACCTCTTCCCTGAAGTGTTGTGAGGACTATGCCTGGTGAGTGGTGACGCGGGGTTAGTGCTGACCTAGCAAGCTAACTTGAAATAGAGATTGTGAGTTCCCAAACTCCACACAAACGACACATATGAACACAAAACTGCCCCTTCTTAGCTCAATATAGTTGTAGATATTTGATTACAAAAATAACTTTTCCAACCACAGTGTGTTGCTGAGATAGAGACAGGTCTTGAATAATTTTAATTTACTCCTGATCTGTCTGTCTGAAAAATGCCATTTTAGTGTCAGAATGTTCAGAAGATATGTGGCTTTTAAATGCCACATTCATGGGATGAATATTTAGTTTGATGACTATGGGGGCAAAATAATCTGTCATAGTCTGAGATCACGTGCACTTCTTCCATTGACTCCAATAGACTCAGACCTGCCGAAAGTCTCCTAAGAGGGTGTGTCCGTGGAAAACCGTGGGCAAAACCCACGTGACAAAATGACAGGAAGTGAGTTGAATTTGGAGTGTCTAGAGTGACACTATAGTAGTGACCAGACAGAGCCATCTTGAACTGTATGACATCTCGACGATTTATGACATCATCACTGTCGACATCATCACTGTGGCAGCATCACTGTCGACTCCCCAAAGATGACATCACTGTAGTTATGACATCATCTAACAGTACCCCCTCCCCCCCCCACTACGGGCGTCACCTGGCACTCACAGAAATCCAGATTGAGGGAAGGGTCAAGGATGAACCGGCGTGGAACCCAACAGTGCTCCTCGGGACGGCACCCCTCCCAATCCACCAGCTATTGAAAACCGCGACCCCTGCGGCGCATGTCCAGCATACCTGGGACACGTGAAACATAGGATGGACACGACGGAGAGAAGCAGGCAGCTTCAGACGGACAGCAGCGGGATTCACCACCCGCTCAATAACAAACGGTCCAATGAAACGAGGTGCAAGCTTTGATTTGATTTATTAGTGTTATGTTAGGGATATGACTATTAAGCATCAGACAACAAGGACGGCTCTTCTATAACTGCTCTTAACGTGATCCACTTTATTATTTGACAAGCATCTGACAGCTAGGCATTTCCGGAAGTAACGTCATTCACCCCAGACGTCAGCAGTATCTTTAAAGGAACATTACACCAACAATACACTCACTCCACAATTAGGATCCCCATTAGCTTATGCAGAGCGAGAGCATAAGCTACTCTTCCTGGGGTCCACATAGAACATTAAACATCATACATTTACAAACAAGACAATCAGATATTAGCAAAAATAATACAACACAAAAAAATAAAAGAGGCAGTAGTACTGGTCTGCATTTAAGGCGTAACATCTCAGTCTGATTTACATGAATGACCAACCTGACAAGAAAGGAGTTGTAGTTAGTAAAAAGAAAAAAGCCACTAATTGTCAGTTATACTAGTAGGATGTACTAGTACATTAGATATGCAGTGATAACCCGAAGAGGCTGACAGTCGTACCTAGAGCTGAACAGAAAGCCTTCCAGACTTGAGAAATGAACTGGGGCCCCCGATCGGACACAATGTCGGAAGGAATGCCATGTGACCGATACACTGTCAATGACGGTCAAGATGATTATGTTCCCGTTGGACGGTGGAAGTCTGCTTATAAAATCCAATGCGATGTGAGACCAAGGGCAATGAGGTACAGGAAGGGGCCGAAGGAGACCTGACAAAGGTCTTGTTCTGGGCACAGATCGGGCAGGCAGCGACAAAACTCCTTGTATCCCCCTTCATGGTGGGCCACCAAAAGTGCTAACGGATGAAGGCAAGGGTTCGCCTCACTCCAGGGTGACAAGTAAGCCGGGTCGAGTCGCCCCACTGGAGAACCTCAGAATGGACGGGGTCAGGAACAAATAGATCCTGGCGGACCGTTCCCTGGGTCAGGCTGGTCCTGTTGAGCTAGATGGACATGAGATTCAATCTCCCAAGTAACCGTGGCCACAATACAGGATGCAGGTAGAACAGGTTCAGGCTCAGATTGTGCATCAGCAGAGAACTGGCGGGAGAGGACTGGCGGGAGAGGGCATCAGGCTTGATGTTCTTAGAACCAGGTCGGTAAGTCAAGGTGAAGTTGAACCTCCCAAAATAAAAGGCCCACCTGGCTTGTCGAGCGTTCAACCGTTTGGCTGTCTGGATGTAAGCCAAGTTCTTATGGTCCGTCCACACGATGAAGGGATGCTTGGAACCCTCCAGCCAGTGACGCCACTCCTCAAGAGACAATTTTACTGCCAGGAGCTCACGGTTGCCGACGTCAAAGTTTCTCTCCGCAGGCGAAAGTTTACACAAAAAAGGCACAAGGATGAACCTTTTGATCCACAGGAGAGCATTGAGAGAGCACAGTTCCAATCCCAGTCTCAGAAGCATCAACCTCAACGATGAACTGCAGTTCACGGTCAGGTTGAGCGAGAACC
Source organism: Poromitra crassiceps (assembly GCF_964638095.1). Taxonomy (NCBI): domain Eukaryota; kingdom Metazoa; phylum Chordata; class Actinopteri; order Beryciformes; family Melamphaidae; genus Poromitra; species Poromitra crassiceps. The sequence goes on along the minus strand of NC_139635.1, from coordinate 3,672,549 downwards.
CGGGGCCGAAGAGAAGCAACACTTGGGCTCTTGAAAAGCAGCCTTTGCCTGAGGGGTCCACCGGAACAGAGTAGAGGTGGATGTGAGGGCAGTAAGCAGGGCAGCCAAATGGCCATAGTTGCAGATAAACCGCCGGTAGAAATTTGCAAACCCTAGGAACCACTGAAGCTATTTAAAATTGGTAGGTACAGGCCAATCTGCGATAGCAGACTTTGGCAGGATCCATATGCAGCTACCCCTCTGTTCAGGCAATCCTACGAACCACTTGCCTGGAGGCTCCAGGTATGATGGATGTAGTTAGACACGCTCTCCTTTGCCGTCCAAACAGAATACAGAGATCCGATGTACGTTTACGAAAAATCATTCATATTTATTGTCCAAACAAATAATATTATGTACAACAGCCCCAATTGGCTCTATTCAGAAAAAACAAACAAAATGGATCTATCGATCTTATATATACGACGTTTTAAAGTGCGGTCAAAAACTGTAAGGTACCGCTCTACCTGGGCCTACCTGAGCAGTGATTACCTGCCATCATATAAGGTGAGAGGAAACATGGGAAAAAAGGGCGTGAACCAGGTAAGACTCCATATTAGATTTCCACCATAATAAGAATAGTAATATTAATAATAATAATAAACCAATTTACCATACACCCATCTCAAAGAAGTTAACAAACTAAATATCTAATGGGGCAATAAAGATACAATTTTCACAATTTAGGAAATGAGAAATTTGGCTCCTACATTCCGGCCCCTAATTGTTCTTGTGGGCAACAAAACAATTACTACTTTTAGATATAAGGAGTCAAGATTTCAAAAGGTCTGTTCAAAAGTTCAAAGTCTATTCAAAAAACGTCAAAGTTCATCCAAAATCGAAATCCAAAAATTAAATATATTCCATTTTGACGCTCAGCTCAGTATCCAGGAAGTGTATATCAGTATCCAGGAAGTGTATCAGTATCCAGGAAGTGTATCAGTATCCAGGAAGTGTATGTCGTGTGTGTGTGTGTGTGTGTGCATGTGTGCGTGCGGGGGGGCTGGTGGGGAAGCACACTCAAGTAGGGGCCTCCAGCAGCAGACACAGCTTTGAGATGGGCCTGCGAAGGATGGTAGACTGTGTCTTCACTAGAACTTGTCTAACCAGTCCTCTGGAGTCAGGCATCGTTTGTATGACCCGCCCCAGGATCCAGGAGTTGCGGGGGGCCTTATCATCAATGATGAGTACAATATCCCCAATGTCGAAGTTCCTCCTCTTCTGTATCCATTTTTGCCGTTCCTGTAACTCGGGCAGGTACTCCCTTGTCCATCTCTTCCAAAAGAGGTCCGCCATGTATTGTACCTGCCGCCATCTGCGTCTAGGGTAGCAGTCGTCTGGCTGGAATACTCCAGGAGGTATGAAAGGCTTGGTGTTCAGCAGAAGTAGGTGGTTTGGTGTGAGAGGTTCCAGGTCGTTAGGGTCATTAGAGGCTTTGGTGATAGGCCTGTCGTTGATGATCGATTCTACTTCACATAACAAGGTCTGCAGACCTTCTTCATCAAGTGTCTGTTGTTGTAGAATAGCACTGAGGATCCTTCTGACTGTCCTGATTTGTCTCTCCCAAATGCCACCATGGTGGGAACCTGAAGGGGGGTTAAAAGCCCAAGCGATGCCCTTTTTAAGCAAAGTGTCTTTAATGTGGACATCATCAAGACCTTGGATGGCCTCTCTAAGTTCCCGTTCTGCTCTGACGAGATTGGTACCATTATCAGAGCGCATGAACTTAACTTGTCCCCTCCTGGCAATGAACCTACGGATAGCATTTATGCACGAGTGTGTGTCCAATGAATGTGCCACCTCCAGATGAACTGCTCTTATATTCAGACATGTAAAGATGACTCCATACCGCTTAGCGGTTTTTCTGCCACACTTGATCTCGAATGGTCCAAAGAAATCAACCCCAACGTTTGTGAAAGGAGGGTGATCTGGGGTGACTCGCTCCATAGGCAGATCTGCCATGTGTTGCTCACCTCTACTTCCACTCAACTTTCTGCAGACAACACACTTAGCCGTTACCTTTCGTATAGTGGCATTAGCACTTGGAACCCAGTAATGTTGTCTGAGACGAGAAAGAGTGTAGTTCCGTCCACTGTGTCCAGTATTCTCATGTATCTGCGTGATGATGAGTTGCGTGACATGATGATCCTTAGGAAGTATAGCAGGGTGTTTTGCTTGTGCTGGCATGGCTGACCTGCTTAATCTTCCACCGACCCTCAACACACCATCCTGAAGAACTGGGGACAGTTTATAAAGATGGCTGCCCTTTTTCACTGTCGAACCCATCCTCAGTGCTGCAATGTCATCTGGAAAGGCTCTTTGCTGGCAGAATTTAATGATTTCCACCTCGGCTTCTATGAGTTCTTTTACGGAGAGTGATGCTTTGTTCAATTCCGTCTTTTGTGTTTCCATCTCGTCTTTCATTATTTTCTTGTTATTCTCATTTTTCTCATCCTCTGTGACTGCTTTCAGTGTCAACCTTTTTTTGCACTTTTGCTTTAGTACGTCCTTGATCTTGAGAATCCAAGCGATTGCCTTTTTGAGTCTGTGCCACTTCGAATAGTGTGAGATGAGCTTGTTGACAGTAATCTTGTCCTGCTCTACAGACATAGTATTCACGACTGCCGCTCTTTTGACTTCTGGATCATCCACAGCAAGGGTTTGATCTGGCATGTCTGGCCAGTTACTCTCCGGCTGCATTAAGAAGTCTGGTCCTGAGATCCATGTTTTATTTTTTAAGAACATGTTTGCTGACATGCCTCTGGATGCACAGTCGGCGGGGTTCAGTCCAGAGCTCACATATCTCCATTGGGAAACCTCCGAAACTGCTCTAATTGCAGTGATACGATTTGCAACAAAAGTGTGAAATCTGGTAGTTTCATTCTTAATGTATTTCAACACTGATGTGCTATCTGTCCAGAATACAGAGCGCTCGAGTGGGACCTCTAGTTCTGTTTGCATCATCTTGTCCACACGAGCAGCTACCGTAGCAGCAGTTAGTTCCATACGTGGTATGGTGACTGACTTCAGTGGAGCAACCCGGGCCTTACCCATGATGAAGGAACAATGGTTTTGATGTTCAGTGTTTTCCAACAACAGATATGTAACGGTGCCATAACCGTTCTCACATGCATCGGCAAAGTGATGTAGTTGGGCTGAAGCCAATTCTCCAAAACCACTGGGTTTGATGCATCTCTGGACTTGGTAATCTGACAGTTGTTTCAGATCCAATAGCCAGCTGTGCCATTTCTGAGCGAGGACTTCCAGGATACCTTCATCCCAACCAAGCTTCATCCTGCTTAGCTCTTGCAATATCTGCTTTGCAGGAAGAATGATCGGTGCCAGAACTCCCAGAGGATCATAAATAGAACTCACCATGGAGAGAATACCTCTCCTGGTAAGTGGTCTGTCTTGGATGGTGATTTTAAACTGTAGAGAGTCTGTTTCTATGCACCACTGGATTCCAAGTGCCCTTTCCACTGGTAACACGTCCTGATCCAAATCGAGATCCTTTATCTCCTTAGCTCTTTTTTCTTCAGGAATGGAGGCAATGACAACACGACTGTTGCTGACCCATTTGTTCAGTCTGAAGCCTCCTTTAGCGCACAGGGCTGTGAGGTCTTGACTAAGTGCTAGGGCTTGATCCTCAGTAGCAACAGACTTTAAACAGTCGTCCACATAAAAGTTCCTTAGCACTGTGTGCATGACCTCAGGCGAGAAACCTTCTCTGTGATCTTGTGCACATTGCCTAAGGGCGTAATTGGCGCAGCTTGGAGATGATGTGGCTCCAAAGATGTGCACCACCATCTTATACTCTTGAAGCTCTTCATCCAGATTTCCATTTGGCCACCAGAGAAACCTCATTAGATCTGAATCCTTGTCCGGGACTTTTACTTGATGGAACATGGCTTCGACGTCAGCTATAAAGGCCACCGGTTCCTGGCGGAATCTGGATAAAACACCAATGAGACTGTTTGTCAAATCTGGGCCTTGTAAAAGCTCCTCGTTCAGGGAGGTTCCTTGGTATGAAGCACCACAGTCGAATACCACCCTAAGTTTGTGCTTTTTGGGGTGGTACACTCCATGGTGCGGAATATACCATGTCCTTTTGCTGTTGTTCAGTGAGCCTTTTTCCACCTTCCTGGCGTAGCCTTTATCCATTATGTCGGCCATGAACCGGATGTAGTCCTCACGGAACTGAGTAGACTTGCTGAGCTTTCTTTTCAGGCTGAGGGCCCGCTGTTCTGCCACACAGCGATTATTGGGAAACTCTGCATCCTCTTTCCTCAGTGGCAGCCCTATGTTGTAGTGACCATCCACCAGTTTGGCTGATTTTGAGACACGTTCTATAAAGATGTGGTCCTCCCTGGACATTTCCAGCTGCTCCTCGTGCTGCCGTTCAGGGAAGTCATACCTGATTTGTTGCTGCAGAAGCTCGTCCAGCTGCACAACAGAGATTCTATGTGCCATTAACGTTGACTGCCCATGGGAAGAGACAGAACCCCTCTTGAGAGGTCCATTAATAGTCCAGCCCAGCGTTGTTTTAACAGCATATGGACCGTCTCCCTGGCTGTTGATAACCATCCATGGTTCCATGGCCTTTGGCACGTTAGATCCTATTAACAGGCCAATATCGGCATCAATGTGACGGAGTCGCACTTGCTGTAAATATGGCCATTGGTCCACATATTCCTGGGTAGGAATATTTTCCTTGGCCACAGGGATCCTTTTCTGTGTGAAGACAGCAGGGAGTTCCACTAACGTGCCTTCATCCATGCCAAATACCTCCATGCCATGAACCACAAAGGTACTGACAACCTCCTCTCTGCTCATGGTTTTGAGAAGAATGTCTGTTCTTTTTCCTGAAACCTTGAGGTCTCTGAGCAATGCTTCTGTACAGAATGTGCCAGTGCTTCCTGAATCTAGAAAGGCATAAGTCTCTATTACATGATTGCTTTTTTTCATTTTCACCTTAACTGGCACTATAGACAAGCTGCAGTCAGGCTCCCCGGCCCCTGTAGGGGTCTCCACTAATGCACTGGTCACAGTCTTATTTTCCCCTTCTTTGCTGGTGTCAATCCTTTTATGAATATGGAGTATGGTAGGATGTTTTAGTGAGCACACTCGACAACTGATTTTCTGTGTGCATCCTTTACTCATGTGTCCAGGGAACAGACATCCAAAGCAAATTCCTTTGCTCTTCAAAAACTCCATCTTCTCCTTATGTAGTTTCTTGTTCAATTCTTTACAAGTGTCTAAATTGTGCTCTTCCTGACAGAACAGACACAGCTTCAATGTAGCACTTGTGGGCTTTCCATTCGCCTTTTTAACAGGTGAGATGCTGGTAGTGAAACCACTTCTCCTGTCCCTTGGCATAGTTGGCTGATAGAGAACTGGTCCAGAAGTTCTCCTTCCTGAGGAGGCAGGTGTCTCCTTTAAGTTCCCGAACACAGGATGTGAAATAATCCTAGCTTGGCGATCAATATAATCGACCAGATCCGTAAATCTAGCCCTCCGTTTGTTTCTCTCTTGTAAATCATATGCCAAGCCTCTCCATTTCTCCTTCAGTTTGTATGGCAGTTTAGCGAGAATGGCTCTCATTGTGGTCGGATTATCCATCTCCTCCATGTACTCTATGCTGTCCATTGTTTTACAGCATCCAGTTAGAAAAACTGAATAAGCTTGTAGGGCTTCAGCATCTTCAGCTTTGACTGATGGCCAGTTGAGGGCTTTGTCTATGTGAGCGGTGGCAATCTGGTACTCATCACCATAATATTTCTTTAGGAGCCTTTTGGCCTCTGTATATCCTGGGGAAGCTTGCATGTGTTGACAGCTTCGTACCAATTCTCTGGGTTGCCCCGTGGTAAATTGCTCCAGAAAATACAGTCTGTCTTTGCAATTTTCTGTCCTATCTTCAATACCATGTTCGAATGCACGTATGAAGAATCTGTATTCCAATGGATCACCTTTAAACATTGGTATGCTGAGGGGTGGTAAAGATGATAACATTTGTTGTTTTACCAATACTTCAGTTATTGTATTTTGATGCTGCAAAACATCAACAATACTGCCCATGTTAGTGGCTGCACCAGATTGCCCTGTGAGTGTGACAGCCACATCATCTCTGCCAGCTCCATTTGTATTATGGCTGGTCACAGGAGGATACATTCCAATACCATGACTGTCCACAGGGGGTGTCGTTCCAATATCATGACTGGCCACAGGGGGAGTCCTAATTTCATGACTGGCCACAGGGGGAGTCCTAATTTCATGACTGGCCACAGGGGGAGTCCTAATTTCATGACTGGCCACAGGGGGAGTCCTAATTTCATGACTGGCCACAGGGGGAGTCCTTCTAATTTCATGACTGGCCACAGGGGGAGTCCTAATTTGAGGCCTTTGTGAAGTTTGTTTTGGTCTTACAACAGGCCCCTGGTCTATTTCTCTTGGCCTAGGGGTGATGGGGGTATATGTGGTTTGAACACTTTCTGACTGTGTGTACTGAGTGGATGGAGTATGCTGCTGAGCTTCCAGTATATGCACATTTAATTTTGTGACAGGTGCTGTTGTGCTATCAGTGGAAGCGGGTACAATTCCCATTTGAATAGCCTCCTCTGAAGCTTCCAGTCCTGCTTCCATCATATACTTATTCATTCCATCCTTTTGTTCTTCACCCATCTCATAAGTGTTCTCATACTCAGTGAAAACAGTCAGTTTAGCACTAGTGATTTGTAATTCAGTTTGCAATTCCAATTGCTCTTTTCTGGCTTTAAGTTGAGCCTCCTCCATTTCCAGTGCTTGTCTCTCCTTTAGTGCTTCTGCTTTGACCAATAAAGCTGCCTGTTCTGCTTGCAGTTTGAGCCTGGCTGAAGATGCAGTAGAAGAGACCGTTGATGACCTTTTTGTTTGCTTAGATAGATTTGAAATACTGTCCTTTGGGAATATATCATCATCTTCCACACGATCCACATGATATGCAAGTTGCTGCTGTGCTGCATCTGTCCACTTTTCCATATGGGCTTCAAATTCATCCAGAGACGCTGCCTTAGGCTTATACCATTCATTTTGGTCCTGCTCCATTTCTTCAGTAGATATTTTATTTAGCATGCCCTTCACAGATTCATTAAGATCATTGAACTCAGCACGCAACTTTAAGAAATCATTGGTCAATTTTACTTGAACCAATTCCAAGTTTCCATAATTTCCCAAAAGTTGTGTTATTTCATTCCTTTTCTTAGTAAGTGCTCCCAATTTTGCACTTCTTGATCCTTTCAATTTTTGCAAAGGGTCCTCACAGAAACCACTTTCCTCCATAGACATACTGTAGGCAGGTAACCAACACGTTTAATTCATTTGGTTAAATCCGTGGCATTGCAGGCAGTTTAAACACAGCAGCACAGCACCGTTTGTGAATGCAGCATTTTAAACACAGCAGAACAGCGCAGCTTGTAAATGCAGTGCAGTTCAATCACATCCGCAGCATTACGTGCGGTTAAAACGCAGCAGAACAGTGCAGTTTGTAAATGCAACACAGTTTGATCACATCAGCGTATCCATCAGCAACATTACGAGCGGTCAAAACGCACCAGAACGATGCAGTTTGTGAATGCAACTCGTGACGTCATCCCCGCTTCTCTCACACACAGCTCCAATGCTCCCAATCCACACACAGCACAGCGGCTGTCCTTTTCCTCTTCGCCCAGTTCTAGACCATTCAATTTCCAACAATAAAGACTCCTGGGCCGTTTCACGTTCATCAGATCCACTAATCAACTCAAGATCCAGACAAGTGAGACAACAGCTTCGTATTAGGGCGATCCGATGACGGAAACACTCGTTCCTTTACATAGGCAGGCCTACCTCCGCTCCGCGGCTCCAACATTCGCTGTCTATCAGCATTCATCCAGCGTAGTTTTTGACAAATGTTCAGGCAATCCTACGAACCACTTGCCTGGAGGCTCCAGGTATGATGGATGTAGTTAGACACGCTCTCCTTTGCCGTCCAAACAGAATACAGAGATCCGATGTACGTTTACGAAAAATCATTCATATTTATTGTCCAAACAAATAATATTATGTACAACAGCCCCAATTGGCTCTATTCAGAAAAAAACAAACAAAATGGATCTATCGATCTTATATATACGACGTTTTAAAGTGCGGTCAAAAACTGTAAGGTACCGCTCTACCTGGGCCTACCTGAGCAGTGATTACCTGCCATCATATAAGGTGAGAGGAAACATGGGAAAAAAGGGCGTGAACCAGGTAAGACTCCATATTAGATTTCCACCATAATAAGAATAGTAATATTAATAATAATAATAAACCAATTTACCATACACCCATCTCAAAGAAGTTAACAAACTAAATATCTAATGGGGCAATAAAGATACAATTTTCACAATTTAGGAAATGAGAAATTTGGCTCCTACACCCTCGCCTATAACATATCCAAGAAAGGACTCAGTGGAAACATTAAATTCACATTTCTCAGCTTTAACAAGAAGCCTGTTCTCCAACAGCCGTTGGAGTACCAGGTGGACATACTGCTGATGGGCGTCAATGTCCTGAGAATAGATGAGGATATCTAAATAGACAAAAATGAAGCGACCGATCATATCCCTCAGAACATCATTAACGAGAGCCTGGAAGACGGCGGGGGCATTAGTAAGCCCAAAGGGCATGACCAAGTACTCAAAATGGCCAATAGACGTGTTGAAGGCTGTCTTCCATTAATGGCGTTGGCTTCAAGGGCAGTGGGGAGAGGAAGGGTACCCACGGCCAATTGAGCAACAATCCCACGATCCAAAAAGCTTTCATCTGCCCCAGAGTCAACGAATACAGGAAGGGTAATGGAATGATCCCGCCACTGGAGGTTGGCACTAAACCGCGACCCGGGGGAAGGTCAGGTGGTTTGACCCAGCAGTACCCCCTGTATTGCTACTGAGACTAAATCTTTGGCCGATGATTGGGGCAGGTGGCGGCGAGATGGCCGGGCTGGGCACAGTAAAAACAGAGCCGGGAGTTGAAACGGCGCTTCTTCTCCTCAGGGGTGATATGGGCTCTGCCCGATTGCATGGGCTTCGAACCTGGAAGCGACTGACAGACAGAGGCAGTCGGGGGAGAAGGCCTAGGCAAGGTAGCGGGAGATGGAAACATAGAGGTTACCTTACCTGACTTCTCGCTCTGACGTTCACGGAGGCGGTTGTCGAAACGAATGGCCAAGGCGATGAGCTCATCAAGTCCCTCGGGCTCACTCTGGGAGACCAGTTCGTCTTTGACAGCCTCGCTCAGAGCGTTCTGGAAGATGCCCTGCAGGGCTTCCTCATTCCAGCCACTCTCAGCAGCCACACAGCGGAACTCGATAGCCATTTCGGCCACCGAGCGAGGACCTTGATGGATGGACCACAGTCTTTCCATCGCCTCCTTACCACGGACAGGGTGATCGAAGATCTTTTTCATCTCCATCCTGAAGTCAGAGTATGATGAACAGATTGGAGCCTGCTTCTCCCACACCGCTGTAGCCCAGCTGCGTGCTGATCCCCGGAGACAACCCATCAGGTAAGCAATTTTTGCTCTGTCTGTAGAATAGGTGCGGGGCTGCTGGTCGAAAACCAAAGAACATTGCATGAGAAATTCTCTACAAGTCCCCAGGTTGCCATCGTATGGCTCAGGTGGTGGAACATACGGCTCACGGGGCGGAGGAATGTCACCCCTAGGGTTTAGTTCCACAAATCTCCCCAGCAGCTGTGCCTGCTGGTTAGCCAGAGCTTTTACCAGTGCTGAAAGCTCCTGCAGAACTGTCAACAATACAACATTGTCCGCTGAATCCATGTTATGATACGGTCGTACTGTTACACGGGGGTTGAGTGGATTCATTAGCAGACACTTGATGGCTTGAACACTGGACGTTTGGTAACTCTTATAGCTCATGAACATGACATCACATCGCATTATGACATCATCAGTGAGATATGACATCACTATGACCTGTCCACCAGGCAGAGCCATCTTGAACTGTATCAACTCATTGACAATTTATGACATCACTGTCGACATCATCACTGTCGACTTCCCAAAGATGACATCATCACATCATCTAAAATTGTATTTTCTTTCTTTTTTTCCAAAAGAAAAAATAAATAAAACTGATAAAAAAACATTATTTTTATTTTGTTTCTGTCCAAGTGAAATGTTATGTCTCTCCTGATTCTAAATATAGTTTAATCGCTTGGTTTGACCAAGTAGAACTGATTTTATAAGCTTGCATTTTATGAAATGTAGATGGAAAAAATGTATGGCGGATGAAATCCCTTGGTTGTATGCTGAATGTGGGAGAGAGGACGTGACTTTAGGCATGTCTTTGGTGCTCTAGTCACAGTGACCGCATCGCTCAGTATAGCGGTAGGCTACACTACAGGGAGGAGAGAAGCTGGCCAGTGAAGCCCTGCCCGGCCATTTCCCAGGGAATACCGCTGCTCGGCTGGCCAGCCTAGCACTGTTTTTTCTCTCTCAAAACATTTGAAAACGACCGTCTTGTTAAAGGTTTACTATGCAACCATTTCATTACAAAAAACATTATATAATTATAGCTGCTGCGCAGCAATGGGTCGTGGCCGGGCAAGTCTCAAGGCTTTGAGCTAGAGGTCTTCGGGTATGCCCGACCCCCCGAATACCCGAGGTTCCGACCCGGACCCGGCCAGGTCTGGGTCCATTCAGACCGATCACTTCCACTGGGTCCATTCAGACCGATCACGATCACTTCTGGCCCATATAGTGTGGCAGTGTGTTTATGTTGAGAGACGCTGCGCCCTGTGGTGTATTTTAGTGATAGGACATTGTGCCTGTGCCTTAGTTACGTCACACGTAATGTGCAAATTGATTTAATTTAATTCCAGTGTGCAATAACTGCAATTTGACACATACTGTACATAGATTGTAACTGTAACTACTTATTGAATGCTATTCTACAATTCTTACTTTTACTATCCCATTGACCCTATTTTTATTTTATTCTATTTTATTCTATTTTATTCTATTTTATTCTATTTTATTCTATTTTATTCTATTTTATTCTATTTTATTGCATTTTATTGCATTTTATTGCATTTACTGTATTGACTGTTTTTACGGTTAGGGAGATACTGTGTGATACTGTGTTATGCTATGTTATGTTATGTTGTGTTATGTGGATATTCATGCCTGAGTGCGAGCAACTGTCCAAATTTCCCCCTGGGGATCATTAAAGTCTTTCTGATTCTGATTCTGATTCTGATTGCTGTGTTCTGTGTTTATGTGGTCGAATGAGGTTGTGTGTTTATGTGGAGAGAGAGAGAGCGCCGATAAACCGTTCAAACGCAGGGATTAAACACTATTTTCTAGTTTCACAGCGGTTATGCTATAAAAACAAATAAACACACACACACCTTCAAACCATCGAGGGATGAGCGGCAAACAGCTCAAACATTGATCTCGGAAGGAGATGTATTTCCTGGGTTTAGTCCGTGCTGACTCCACTCTGCTGAAGGATTGCTCTGAGAACATCTTAGCAATGCTAGTATAGACCCTTTTCACGGGGGCCATTTTTTTGTCAAAAAGGCAGAATAAACAAAGGTGCAAACAAAACACTAATGAGGGTTTCCAAATTCCAATCATGGAAGTTTGAAACCCTCATTAGTGTTTTGCTTGCACCTGTTAATGGCTGGGCGATGTTAATGGCTGGGCTCCAACGTGGAGCTCTCTACACAATGTATCCACCCAAAACGTCCCAGAAAACCATTGCCAACACAGGCAGAGGGCAGTGTCGCTCCATGTAAACACCACCCAATTCCAATGGGCCATAAGTGATGATTTATAGTGAAAACATTTGTATGCGTGTATATATATATAGATTTTTTTTTTATGAAATACGAAATAACAGGAGAGTTTGGGAAATAACATTACACACAAGAAGGTAAGCTCCACTACTAAACAGGGGTGTAGGCCTGGTTCCCTTTAGTGAAGCCGTTGCATGTTAGATCGCCGCTCTGGCGGCTGGTGCCAGTATAGGTCACAAGGCCCACCTCCGCCATGTTAGTGGATGGGAAAATGAACCCAACTAAACAATCAAAGTACACATCAGATAATTTTTTCCCAAAGGTGGTTTGTATCATTTTAGATAGTTCTTATCACGCTAATGCCTGTGCAAGTGGTCATTTTTCTGATCTTTTTTTTTTTTAAGTTTAAGTTTTTAAGTGACGATATAAAAAGGGAGGATCAGCTGTGGCAGCCAGTCTCAGCCGTCATTGGCTGGACAGGCTCTTCATGTTATAGATCTAGTTTTACATAGACAAGACACTGCTTGGTAAAACAGAAGAAGAAGAACACTGCTTGTTAATTTAACTGAAATATAAAGTGCTGTGTCATCTGCTTAACAATGATACAAATTACAACCAAAACTGTGGATAACACGCTGTCTGTCTGTCTCTCTGCCTCCCTGTCTGTCTATTTGTCTGTCTGTATGTATGACTGTCTGTCTGTCTGTCTCTCTACCTGCCTGTCTATTTGTCTGTCTGTCTGTCTGTCTGTCTGTCTGACTGTATGTATGACTGTCTGCCTGTCTGTCTTGTCTGTGTAGTGATGGCAGAGAAAGTGCCACAGTAACAAAGGTCTTCTTGGTGGAACATGTTGATTCAAAACCCCGGACGGAGAATGAAGCAAACTTTCAGCAGCTCTCCATGAAGGTAACTGTTGAAACCCAAAACCCAGGGCACTGGAAAACATCACAGATTATTGATATAGCAAACAAAAAAAAAAAATATATATTTTTTTTAATAAATATTTATATATATATATATATATATATATAGCATATTGTAATGATTTATACAGAAACATAACTGTTTAAAAATGATATAATTGTCTGGGTAGACCTGGTCTTGGTGACCTCCCTGTTTTTAAGTTAAAACAAGCCCAAAATATGGTGGGGATGCAATCCTCGGCGGGTGTGCGGAACTCGGCACGGCACCGGGCGCAGGCACAAATTGGAGGCGTGCCAAGTCATTTGTGCACGGTGCAAACGGGATTTGGGCAGTCCTAACCACCAGAATTATTCACGGGGGTGTGGCCTGGCAATGCCTGGGCGTTACATCAATCAAACCAATCAGATTCCCGTCTCGCAGTCGCTGTAATACAGTTTGCGCAAGGCATGCAATATGCTGTAATTCTCTCCATGCGTAATTTGGATAGGCCTATCTCACAATAACACCATCACATCATATACCTGTTAAAAACATCTGTGATTTGATGCAAATCAGGTTATTTTATTGACTGGGAAATAGAAACATGTTTGCAACTGGGAAACAGGGACATTTGATTGCCAATAATATTGCAGATCAGGCCTTGCAAAGACCATACTGCAGCACTGTACAAGGAGGCAGGAAATGGAGGAGACAAAAAAAAGAAGAAAAATTTAAACTCGGTGAAACAGTGAGAGTTGCCGAGGACAAAGAGAGATGGAGAGAGCTTGTCGACAACGGCCCTCTGGGTTATGGGATAGGTGAAGGTGAATATTGCAAGTAGGCTATGTCCAATTTTCTCAATTAATTTGCCATTAACCCCTCTTTGCAATGTGATAAAAGTTTCTCAGTGAATTAGTTGATTGCCTCACTGAATTATCTGCCGTTACCCAATTTTAGCAGCAGAATTTGATGTCCTGACAGTTGGCACGTCCGTGCGTAATGATCTATCCAGAAGGAATTCCCCTGCACTGCACTGCACAGTGCGAATAATGGTGCGCCAAGCGCAGTGGGGTATTTTTGCACTAAGAGCTTGTTAAGCGCTGCTATTAGGTGCTCTTAAAATTGTGTGCACGCAAAGAATTTGCGGCATTCTCACGATAGCAGAAAGCAAGCCTTTTGTGGGGACACGCCTGGTTTGGCCTACCCCATGCGCGCCCAATTATAACGGGCGTAGAGGTGATATCGCGGCAGGGAGAATACAAATGTGCTTGTGCACACCCCCATTTTGCATTGCACATGGCATTAAACGAGCGCAAAACAAGCGCAAACGCAAAATTACCGCTTTCGCGACGCTAGGGCCCATTGACTCCCAGACGAGGAAACCAGTCGATGCTAACTTGGAGGGTCCAATCTGGAAAATAGTCTCATTTAGTCAGGCAGCCACTTCTCTTCAGCTGTTCCACTTTATACATGCTGAAATTTGATTACCGTATTTCCTGTAGGCCTAATATTGGCCCGAGCCTTTATTTAGCTCAGCTGCAGAGGGTACCAGCCCCTTTTTGGAAGCAGGCCTATATTAGAGAAAGTAGAGGCATTTATTTCTAATCCCCTCTATTTGATAAGTATATTTACTCATATTTTAGTACGAAGCCTCGTTGTTTTCTGATCTGCTTCTGTTGGGGTTCGTTGGTCACCATTTTGTTACTGCATTGCATTTCATAATTACGCTAATCGATGATGGCATGCTCCAGAGACTTGTTTTTTTCCTTTTTCTTTCTCCACATAAAGACTACATTTCCAATCAGCCCGTGCTTCCTGCCCCCCCTCCCTCCCTGAAGAGGCTCAACATGTTTCCTTTCACTAAGACTCTTAAAGGGATAGTTCGGTTTGTTTGAAGTGGGGTCCTATCAGCTAGTTCAATACACTAACTTAATTAACTACAGTGTTCTGGAGGCTGGGCGCATTGTGGAACGAGACCGCGCACTCAGAGCAGCAGCCAAACCAGCTTTATCTCTGTACGTGGGGTCAACAACTAAAACGTAATTTAGCCACCTAAAACAACGCCCACCTAAACAAATCGATATCTGTGTACATGCACGCTCTATTTTGACAATTTTCAGCGCTTTACTTTTCCGCAAAACAGCAGTTTCATTCGGGACTGCTTTTTCTCCCAACCGTACAACTACCGTATTCCTCCGCTAAAAGCCAGCACAGAGCACAGAGCCGCGGTTTACAAAACAGGAAGGCTTAGAAGAGAGATAAAACACTGACTTACTTTAGAGACAATAAGTCACCTGGCCTCTCGTCTGGGACGTTTTCCACAATTTATCCTGGGAATGGTGAAAAAGGTCTGCAGGGCACCCCGGCATTTAGGCAGCAGGCGCATCTCTCTTTCTGCCTGTTCACTCTCTGCAAAAGTTCCTCTTCTGTATTCTCTCTGGTTCATAATTGTATCCTCTTGTCACCAAGGTGAATGGCATATCATCCTCGCTATCAAAATCACTCATATTTTCGTTCGTGTATTCTATTTGTTGTGTCTTCACTAACAAACCGGGAGAAATAAAATAACCCAAAATAACAGCTGATCTGCGGAGTAATCCAGTGCTGCGGCTTTGTGCAGGCTTTTAGCGGACGAATACGGTAGTTGTACGGTTGGGAGAAAAAGCAGTGCCGAATGAAACTGCTGTTTTGCGGAAAAGTAAAGCGCTGGATTGTCAAAATAGAGCGTGCATGTACACAGATATCGATTTGTTTAGGTGGGCGTTGTTTTAGGTGGCTAAATTACGTTTTAGTTGTTGACCCCACGTACTTACAGAGAAAAAGCTGGTTTGGCTGCTGCTCTGAGTGCCGGGTCTCGTTCCACAATGCGCCCAGCCTCCAGAACATTGTACCTAATTAAGTTAGTGTATCGAACTAGCTGATAGGACCCCACTTCAAACAAACTGAACTATCCCTTTAAAAGAAGGATAAGACAACATTCACTCATGTATATTGTTGTCTTGGACCCCAGGAAGACTAGCTGGCGTCTAGGCGTCAGTTAATGGGGATCCTTTTTAATTAAGCAATATTACACGAGAGGGTGTACTTTACCGTGGTTATTGGCACGATGTTGATGCGGCAGGACCGAGGCTTCAGCCGAGGTCCATACGCGTCACTGTCATTATACTGATGACTCTAGTCATGTGACAAAGATTTATTGACAGCTTCTAATAAAAGAAAGTTGTTTGTGAGTGTTAATATCCTCCACTCCTTTAATATCAACCTTCTCTTGTTTGCAGGCGCAAGGTGAAGGCACGTCATGGTCTGCTGGAAACTCTGCTGCTTCTTCACTACGGCTCCCAGGTCAGTTCTGTCCTCTGTGATGTCATTATAAGCAACTGTGATGTCATCATAGTCAGGCTGCATCGTACAGACAGAGCTTGATGTCATCATACTCAGGCGGCATCGTACAGAGCATAGTGGCATACTCACGCGAGATCATACAGACAGATCTGTGATGTCATCATACTCAGCCTGCACCCTACAGACAGAGCTGTGATGTCATTATACTCAGGCAACATCGTACAGACAGAGCTATGATGTCATCATACTCAAGTGGGATCGTACAGACAGAGCTGTGATGTCATCATACTCAGACTGCACCCTACAGAGCTGTGATGTCATCATACTCAGGTGGCATCATACAGATAGAGTTGTGATGGAAGGAGAGTGATAGGGTTGAATCATGACCAGGGACAGAATTTAGGGAAACAGTGGATGGATAATCCAGAAGTAGGCGGTAATGCAACATAAAGGATGCCAACTGCCGTAAAACACCACAGAAGAAGAGCTGTGATGTCATCATACTCAGTCTGCAGTCTGGGACTACTCTTGATTTCAACCCACCCCCCTTTTTATCTGTGGCTAACATAGCTGGCAGCAACTCAATGAGTCACTCTGTTGGTTGGTCGGTCGGTCCACACATTTTTTTGTCACAAAATTATCTCACAATAGTCGTGACAAAAGGACGTCACCACGGGAGGTGACATCATCAGAGATGGTTTGATGCCATTGATGATGCCATGCCATGATACCGCGTTCTTGACAGCTCGGACTGCCGGAAAAAATGGATTCCGACCTGTAAAAAGTGAATTGAACGGTCCACGTCGGAATTACAGATCGGAAATTCGGGTATCATTCACAGCTCCGCTTTGTCCGAGTTTACGTCATAGCCACATCAAAATGGCAACTTGTAGCCTATCGTTAATGGTAATCACATAATTATTATAAAGACGTTTGTTGACATTTTAACACACGTCTTCATTATGTAATGTTAATGTTAAAACTGCATTCAGCGATGTTTTTGTGCTAAAATAAGTGTTTATATATATCTATATTCTGACAACAATCATTGAAATAGAGTGTTTGGTAGGGGTGGGAATCACCAGATGCCCACGATACGATACTAAAACGATAGTTGAGTCACGATACGATAGTATTGCGATATTGCCGATATTGCGATATATTGAATATTGCGATATATTGAATATTGCGATATTTCGATATATTGTTTAACTCCTTTTCCTACCTTTTCCTTGACCTCACCGGAAGTAAAACATGCAGTTTTTTGTTTTGTTTTGTTTTTGCCCCACATGTAGGCTACATTATTAAGCTTCTCTGGACTCAATACGCCACTGCAGGCGCGGACCAGGCGCGTAGCCACGGGTGTGCTAGGGTGTGCCAATGCCACCCAGACAGGCCGCTGGCACACCCAAAAAAAATGGGGTAAAAAAGGTTTTTTGTTTTGTCTGCAAAACACATCAACGCTGTCATGCACTGTGTCCAACTTATCCTATGTGCGAATAGAAATCACGCTCCGCTGACCTATGTGCCCCGGAGCATCATGGGAATAGTTAAGCTGTCGTCCACGTAAAGTAAACAAATGCACGCACAGCTGTAGCAGCAGCAGCAGCCCAAATCAAGAAGACATGAAACAAAGCTTGCTTTTAAGCTTTTTCGGCAAAGGCAAGAAACGTCGCTTTGACGACGAGGAAGAAGATGACTCGTTGTCACCCTCCCCCTCAACAAGTGCGGATTGTAGTACACTGTGCACCCGTTCCCGCACCTGTATTGGTGGTGTACAGTGGAGAAGAGAGACGATTATGAAGAAGATGATGCAGCCGAAACAATGACGTTAACAGCGGGGAACGCAGCCAACAACACACTGGAGGTTTGTGCAGAGCCAGAGGACACTGAGAACGCTACAGATCTCTCTGCAGTAGACGAACCTGTATGCCAACCAAATTTGCGTTCTTTCCCGACTAGAACACTCATTGGAAAAAGTAGGTGAGACTTTTTTGAGATACTAAACAAAGTGGTTTTACATGTTGCCAAAAAAATACAATTTATTTGACTGCTTCTACCTGCTAATAATGAGTGTGAAAAGGAGCAAACAACACACAGATATTCCTCTAAATCTGGTTTGAAAAGACCCAAATTTTGGTCCGCCCCCTGGCAATACCCTGGCTTTCTGTGGCACACCCAATGAGCCAAGTCTGGCTACGCTACTGGCGCGGACTGCAACATCGGGCGCTTCGGGCAGATGCCCGGTGGCCTGCCATCATGGCCTGCAATTTTTTTATTTTTTATTAAAGCAGCTACGAGCAACTTTTTCGATTGTTATTAAACAGTATAAATTTAATATCAATGCATCACATCTTACCTATAATAGTAGCTGAGACGAAAGCTGTGTGAATCGGAGATTGCTCCCTTTTAAGTCTGTGTCTGTCTAAACTCGCGTCAACAGGGGGCTCTCTC
The DNA here is from genome assembly GCF_964638095.1 of Poromitra crassiceps. Lineage (NCBI taxonomy): Eukaryota > Metazoa > Chordata > Actinopteri > Beryciformes > Melamphaidae > Poromitra > Poromitra crassiceps. Next base: position 3,653,995 of record NC_139635.1, on the reverse strand, counting down.
TCTCTCTCTCCTTACCGCCGGCCCGGCTACCCGGAAGTGAAACGCGGAAGTGAAACCCGGAAGTGAAACGCAGCTGCCTGCCTGCCGCGTTCGCGCTGCCTAGCAACATAACATAAACAATGTGAAAGCCACTCTCGCGAACATCTCTCGTTATATTCTAACAGGTTTTTTGGAAGTTATTTTGTGGTTATGGCCGAAGTGGCTGCTGCAAACCGTTTCATTTCACTTCCTGATCTTCCCTGGCCACAGACAGACTACACTGGCCGATTCACTCGGGGTTCAAGCGAGACTACTCTGCGTTGGTCTCGTCGACTATTAGAGGTAAGATGTGATGCATTGATATTAAATTTATACTGTTTAATAACAATCGAAAAAGTTGCTCGTAGCTGCTTTAAATATCGATACTTGGCGTCCAAATATCGATACAATATCGTCAGACAAAATATCGCAATACTATATCGCGATACTACTGACCTGTTTAAACACTGTTTAATTGTTTAATTGTTTATTGTGGATCCCCATTAGTCTACACCAAAGGTGAGACTACTCTTCCTGGGGTCCAAACACGTAAAATACAAACATAAAAAAATCCAAAAGCATTGGAGTAAAAACAACACAACAAAAATAAATAAAAACAAACAAAAACAATTGAGTCAAGGCTCACTCAATATTCATGTCAATCAAATATTAACAGTATCAACTCTTCTCATAAACAAAAAGAAATGTATCGGTCTTCCTGAGTAATTGCACCAGCAAAAACACTTATCCTGACCTTATTTTTACCATACTCACTGAAACCATCATATTATAATTGAAATACTTGATTACAATATATAATACATAATACATACCGTAATACAAATTCCTTCCATGTTGCACAATTAACAAATCAGTAAATCAAAGACCAAAATCTATCTTAATATTCATAATAAGATAATAAGCAATAAAAAAAAAAAAAAAAAACATAAATTTGTTCCTTACCATAATTATATTTCTCTGTATTTTATTCCAGTAAGCAACTGCTCTATACATTACCATCTTTTTCAGTGCATTTGTTTTTGGTAGAGGTAGAGTAAACCGTGAATCTAATGCTTGCCTTGTGGTATATCCATGTCTAGACTTAGTTGGGTCCAGTTGTGCGTACAAGCCCTCTGGTTTCCCAGTATTCCAGATGTTAAATAAAACAGTTACAAGGCTACATGCTATCCTTTACTGACCGTTTGGTCAGTAACTTGGAACTCCCAATGCCCCGCTGTCCTCTATCTCTCTCCTGTAGCCCTGCATGCAGGGTGAATGTATCTCCGTAACCGTAACTCGTAGAGACTCATGGATGGCGGCGTTGGATTCGGGGTGAAATACATATAGCCCCTTACAGCCATTGCAATATGACCTTCTGTTTTCCCTGAAAATGTAAACATTTCTCTGATTGGATCAAAATTAGGCGTGGACCTCCCACTATCCAAGTTCCCACTATCTGAGTTGTCTGTCATCATGAACGCGGTATTAGTCCTACATCAATTACATCTGATGACATCACTGATGACATCTTCACCGATGACATCACAATTGCACAGTGTAAGTGATTTTTGACAGACTGATGACATCACAATTGCTCAAATGACATAGCTGACATAACTGCTTTTTATATGTAAAAAATAATGTTGAAGGAGTTTCTTAAAGGAAAGTTCTCTTTGGCATTTCTTCATGTTTTCTGTCTTGTTTGTCTCCAGATCAGAGCATGACAGGTCCTCGCTTTCTAAACCGTCGTCTGGGCGCTGGAGCCCTGTCCCCTGGAGCCCCGTCTGCTACTTCTCAGCGCTCTCACACAGCGGTACACCAACCAACAACACTATAGGCCCTTTTCACAGCAACTGTTTTGAGGCATGTGTAACCAATTGCATTAAACGAGGCCCCTGGCACTGGAACACCTAAATGGAACCATAATTAATGGTATCGGTTACCAGTGTTGGGCAAGTTACTTTCAAAATGTAATATACTACATATTACTAGTTACTTTAATTACTTACTTTAAGTTACTTTACAATATTACTTTCTGTGTAGAGTAACTCATTACTTATTACACTACTTTTGCATTACTTTCACCAAAATAACAGCAGTAGCAGAATGACATCCTGCTGAACCATCCCGAAAAATAATTTCAACTGTCTTGAAGTCAGTGTAAACCGTCCAAAATTCTAAATGTTATCCTTTTCCTTTGTTATTGTCATCTATAGTGGTTATTTGCATTGATTAGGAAATGATTGTATCTTTATTTAAATATGTGCTTTGATTAAAAAAAAAAGTAACTCAATTTGTAACTTGGCTCCAGTATCCGTGATGTCACGCATCATGTTTGTTAAAAACGTCCTTTTCAGTGAGCTCAGAGAAACGTTCTACTTTCAGCAGACGATTGTGAAAACAGCTTCTAGTGTCAAACTCAGCACAGACATCATTCAGCACAGTGAAGCTCAAATAATGCAACTGAAGGAACAAGAAGAAAAACACATGTTTGACTTTATGGCGTCTCTAAATACCAGCTGACTGTGTAATAAATCCTTGTGATGTCATGTCTCCTGTCTCAGAGTGAGTCCGGTCTGCTCCAAAGCCTGAACAGCACCCAGACCAGCCGCATCCAGCGAGACACCCACTTCCTCTGGTAGGCACACAGTCAATTTACACCCAGCGAGACACCCACTACCTCCGGTAGTCAATTTACAATAGTGTGCAGGGATGACGTATGGGGATTTTGGTTAAATGTCTGAAATAAGGTCTGTGGTTAACAAAAGTTTATGAAACAGCAAATTTTATGTTCAGCAAGATCATCTTCACAAATGAGGACCACTTTTATGATTTTTGAGGCGTTTTCTCTAGTTTTTCTCTAGTCGTTGCGGTGTGTCGCTCTAGTCGGTGTGTCACTCTAGTCGGGTGTCGCTCTAGTCGTTGCGGTGTGTCGCTCTAGTCGGTGGCTTTTCCGGATGATTCTTGAATCGCTCCGATTGGCTGCTCAGCTGGTAGTGAAACAGTGCAGGAGAAGAGAGGGCACAGACAAAAAGTTTTCCAACTTCATCTCATCTGATCATTCCAATACACAGATTTTCACAACAACATGCCTCCTTCAGGAAAGTCCCTTGACCCTGTCGCATGTTGAGTATCACTGTTGTATATCACCCATTTTCCACTAGTTCTTTAGAGTGGGGTTGATGTGTTCCAGCCATTAGAAAAGAGGACAACACAGCAACACAGCTGGATATTGGATAAAAGACCAACTAAGCAGGAAAGTCCATATAAAGACGGCATACTCCCAAAAAAGCTGGTGACCAAACTTATCAAAAATACATGATTTATTAGGAACAACGCGTTTCGCAGACGTGCTTCATCAGGTTCATTTATGAAGTGGAGATCTCAAATACCTTTGTAGCGGCCGTGTGACAGAATGCACAGCTCAATCAATCAATTAGCGCTCGTAGTATGTAAAACACATTTGCCAGTAATAGGCTATATATTAAAAACATATTAGATGTGACAAGTGACAACTCATGTCTGCATAAAAACATAGCTACATCTTATATAAACTCACATGTGAGAGGATAAAGATATAGGCTATATAATCTGAGACATATAAGTCCCCAGTCAGCTGATATACAGCACAGTAAATAAGGGGGACACCAAAAAAACTGAGGATCTCAGATCTTCTGATCTCAGTTATTGCAGGTTTAAGAAACACATTAAGACATTAGCCTCTCTCTCTCCCTCCCTCTTTGTTCCCAGCTGTGCCCGGTGTTTGCGTCATCGTCCTTCAGATCCGTTTGCTGGTTTCTGTCCTCAGTGTGGCGCTGTGGTTCCCCCGGTCCCGGTACAGAGAGTGCCCCCTGCTGAGGGAGGACAGGTACTACTCAGATACATCTTTACCTTCAGGTTTTATCAAATCTAGGGGATGCAGTCTTGTTAACGTTACTCTATTCGTTATTCTATATTATTCTAACTCTATTAAGACAGAGCTAGCTTTGTAAGACTCAGGGTCAGTTGTCTCGTGGTGGAAGAAAACTGTTTACATGAGTTTAGGGCCGGTACCATGGCTCCTAAATTCGCTGGCTTGCTGGGGAAGCTAAGTAGGGCTGACTCTGGTTAGTCCTTGGATGGTAGACTTGTGCTGGAAGTGGTGTTGGAGGACCAGTAAGAGGTGCTTTTCACTCTGGTCTCATGAATAATATCCCCAATGCCCCAGGACAGAGTCCTGTGAGTGAACACCGTCCTTCAGATGAGACGTTAAATGAGACGTCCTGACTCTCTGTGGTCATTAAAAATCCTATCGCCCTGCAGGGTGTGACCCCAGTGCCCTGGGGGATGTAACCCCGGTGCCCTGAGGGGTGTGACCCCCAGGTGGGTGCTACACATTGATGGTTGTCTGGTGGATGAGTCGAGCCCACCCCCATGATATGTGAAGCGCTTTGCGTGCCTTGAAAAGCGCAAAGCCAGTACTAACCCGTATAAGCAAATGTGTCTTTGCTGTTTGTTTTTTATATTATCAAACAGAATACAAAAGATTGTCTTGGCAGTGTCTGGAGCGGGATGGCTCTTTATTGAAACACTTTACAATACTGCAACACACATGGGATAACTCAATTAATCTGTTACAATCTGTTAATTTGTCTGTTTTGAACCAGCTAGTAGCCTTATATTGTCATTTAGCCGTTCTGCTGCTATTGCATGGTTAAATCAGCCAATTTTATTTTATGGGGGGTTGGTATGCGCAGTGGAAGGGGTCCCTGGGAAATTTGGTTTGGTACATAGTGGTACTTGGACGGAAATGTTTGGGAACCCCTTGGCTAGACTGACTACACTTATATTATATATATTATATTATTATATATTATTGAGTATAAGGAATATGATAAAAAGTATGCACACAACACACTGAATATGAAGATAAGTATATGTATTAATGTGTTTAAGGCTTCTACTTTAGAAATAAGTCCCGCTTCTCCTTCAGAGCTAGGAAATACCTCGTGTCTGCAACCTTCTTGCCTCTGCTAGATTATGGTGACTTGTTGAATGCTTCTGCGCAATGTCTGCGGTCGCTAGACACGGTGTATCATTGTGCCTTACGTTTTGTCACTGGTTGTAAACATCTTACCCACTATTGTACATTGTATGCAAAAGCTGACTGGCTGTCTCTGTATGTACGCAGGCGTACCCATTGGTTGAGTTTTATCTATAAAACTCTTCTTGGATTGGTCCCTACTTACTTGTGTAGACACCTCCTCAGAAGCCAAGGCCATTATAGCCTGAGCTCACAGGATGTTCTACAGTTGACTGTTCCACGTGTTCCCACTGAGCTACTGTAGGTAAAACAGCTTTTAAATATGCCGCCCCTTTTACCTGGAACACCTTCCAGAAAGACTTCAAATTGCCAGCTCTAATTTCATATGATGCCTTTGGTTCCATTTTAAAGGACTTGGAACGTGGAAGTATTGGAACTTGCTGCTGTACTTAATCTCATTACTTATGTAATTTCAAGTCTCCCTCTTCAAATGTTTATTTGTGTGTCTGTATGGAACCTAAATGTGTATGTTTTTTATGCTGCCCTCTTGGCCAGGTTCCTCTTGTAAAAGAGATTTGAAATCTCAATGAGTCTTTTACCTGGTTAAATAGGTAAAAAAAAAAGATAAGTACAATGTGTAGGTATAAACTATATTAATGGGTTAGTCCATCTGATGGACTTTTCCTGCGTTCGCGTATGGGCCGTTTCGACATTTTTTGAGTATATGGTCTAAATGTAAGGCTATGTATTTTTTTTGGGGTATTTGACAAAAATCAATCATAGTTATCATTTTTATACGATCCTAAGACCTTGTTTCAAAAATACTCCTCAATTTACTACTGGTCCATCTGATGGACCCATTGACTTCCATTGAAACCACTCTATTGGTACTCCCAGCAAATTTTCACAAAATTAATTTATTTCATTTATTTCAGCGGGCATCCTGGACCAAATACCTTGAACTTTGACCTTAATATCTAACCTTTGAGTTGGTAGAAATTTTGGGGGAGTTACATGGTCTCAACGTCCATTGCATAGTTGTCCCATTGATTTCAATGTTAATTTTGCACAAAAAGAACTTTTTTTTTTTGACTTCCAGCAAATTTTTCAAAAAATCATTATTTCCTTGATGTTACACATCTCACCTTGACTCAAGGGGTTAAAATTGTAGTTTCTACTTTTTTTTTTTTTTTTCCCATATTCCCCCAGTTTTGGCATAGCAATCAATTCCATACAGTTTACATGAAATGTAAAAAAAACTGATTCCTATGCCAAAAATGGGAAAATATTAGAAAACTGAATTTGACAGTCCACACTACTGATTTGAAGCCTTTAGACCAGGATAGATGCTGGACTAAAGCTTGTTTGTGTTTTTTGGGGAAAATGGCTGGAAGTCCAAAACATGCGCTTTTTGGATTTTTGGCTCAAAATATGAAAAAATACTATTTTTACAAAAAATCACAAAAAATACAAAAACCCACTGATGATGTCACAATGTCTGTGACATCATCAGTAATGTCATCAGTGACATATTATTGACAAAAAATCATCTCATGACATCACTGATGATGTCATAGGCTAGTGATGTCATAGCTATTGTGACATCATGCCTGCAAATCTTTGATACTAGGCATCTTGCAGTGGTGACTTTTGTAAAACACCCCAACCTGCCCATAATATCAGACCCAAAGCCAGTTTGTCTTTATGGAAATGGAAAAAAAAATCACTTTTTTTTTTTTTATGTACTTTTTTTTTTTTACTGTACTTACTGTACACTGGCATTTGAGGGGTTAAAATTCGAATAGGTATGAAATGTTGGTATGAGGTATTAGGGAAGAAGTTACCAATGAATTATAAACAGTAAAAAAAATTAAAATTAAAATTAATATTTATAAATTAGTACACGATACCTGTTAAGGTCCATCAGATGGACCAATAGTAAATTGAGGATTCCGCGGCAGTGGGGTACAAGGGTTAAGATAAGTACAAAGCATAAAATTAGTATAAAAGATTAAATTTGACATCACATTATATCTGTGAGTTGTGTGTGTTTGCTGCAGACAGCTCAGTGTGCCCAGTGTCACAGCCTGGTTCCTGTCAACACTTCTACCTGTCTGATCTGTGAGGCTCCCACTGGCCAGCCGCAGCCTCAGGTAACCCCCCCCCCCACACACACACACACACAGCTTAGGACATACTCCAGGAAGGCAGCGCGAGGCGGAGCTCCGCAAACCGGGAGCGCACTCTGTGCTCGGGTCGAGGTATTCATACTCATGCTGCTCAGACCACCGCTGTTTACATAGTTCAGTGAATGGCCCATGATAAAGTCAATGGAACGCAATTAAAAGTCAATGGAATGCCATTATGTTCAGTAGACCGTGGTTTAACTCTCAAACGATTGTATCAGCACATGAACAGAATCGCCAATCCTGTTTTTATTGAATGTAAATAGGCCTAGATGTGTCTCAACACAGCACATTACTTGAAATGACTAAAAACTAACAGTTAGAAATCAAAGTTGACCACATGGGTCAAGACATGTGGTCAAAACATGGCTCAGTGAAGCCTACTTACTTCTTCATTTAATTTATCTTCCTGTCTCTCCCATGGATCTATTGTCTCCCTGCAAAGCGGAGCAGAGCGGCGCGGTGCGCTGCTAGAAAAACCTGGCGACACGCGTTTACGGCTGCCGTGACCTCCCCCCCCACCGCGATGACATCATATTGGTCGCACGGCCCTCGCGGTTAGAAGCGCGTGTGGAGTATGTCCCGCCCTTTAGTCCTTCGCGCTTCCGACGTGGGTTCGAATCCGACCCGTGGTCCTTTGCCGCATATGATCATCCCCTCTCTCTCCCCACCTTTCCTGTCTATACTGTCCTGTCTGCCTACTGTCCTGTCTGCCTACCGTCCTGTCTGCCTGCTGTCCTGTCTGCCTACTGTCCTGTCTGCCTACTGTCCTATCTGCCTACTGTCCTGTCTGTCTACTGTCCTGTCTGCCTACTGTCCTATCTGCCTACTGTCCTGTCTGCCTACTGTCTGTCTAGTGTCCTGTCTGTCTACTGTCCTGTCTGCCTACTGTCCTGTCTGCCTACTGTCCTGTCTGCCTACTGTCCTGTCTGCCTACTGTCTGTCTACTGTCCTGTCTGCCTACTGTCCTATCTGCCTACTGTCCTGTCTGCCTACTGTCCTGTCTGCCTACTGTCTATCTACTGTCCTGTCTGTCTACTGTCCTGTCTGCCTGCTGTCCTGTCTGCCTACTGTCCTATCTGCCTACTGTCCTGTCTGTCTACTGTCCTGTCTGCCTACTGTCCTATCTGCCTACTGTCCTGTCTGCCTACTGTCCTGTCTGCATACTGTCTGTCTACTGTCCTGTCTGCCTACTGTCCTATCTGCCTACTGTCCTGTCTGTCTACTGTCCTGTCTGCCTACTGTCCTGTCTGCCTACTGTCCTGTCTGTCTACTGTCCTGTCTGCCTACTGTCCTGTCTGCCTACTGTCCTGTCTGCCTACTGTCCTGTCTATACTGTCCTATCTGCCTACTGTCCTGTCTGCCTACTGACCTGTCTGCCTACTGTCCTGTCTATACTGTCCTGCCTGCCTACTGTCCTGTCTGCCTACTGTCCTGTCTGCCTACTGTCCTGCCTGCCTACTGTCCTGTCTGCCTACTGTCCTGTCTGCCTGCTGTCCTGTCTAATTTGGCAAAATGCAAAAAAAAACACACATCTGGCCGCATGCTATATAAATGAGGGGGTGGGCCTCCCTGATCGCGAAGTCGTTACTGAGTGGTGAATGGTGAATCCACCACTCGCCAATCACAGGCCAAAATTCCATGCCTTGTTTGGTGAGAGGAGTGTCCCAGACCCAGAGGGAGATCAGCATAACAACTCTCATGGGTTTGGCGTTGAGACTAATGCAACCCTAACCCTAACCATGTATCAGAGGAAGCATGTGCTCGTCGACAACAATATATTGCAACAGTTGTCAAGACACCGGGCCCTAGCTTCCCAAAAGCGGTAATTTAGCGTTTGCGCTCGTTTAACGTCGTGCGCAATGCAAATTGGGGCGGGCACAAGCGCATGCCTGTTATAATTGTACTGGGCATAGGCGTGCCACATGCCAAAGCAGGCGTTTCAGCGCTAAAATGTGGGGATAGATGGCATTATCCTCTCGTCAGCAGCGCGCAATTACTTTGCGCTAAGAGCTTTGAAAAGGACCTCTTACATGCTAAATACCTTGCTGCGCCGGGAGCGCACCGTAATCTCCATGCAGCGCAGTGCAAAGTAAAATCCCTTTTGGATATGTCATTACGCTCAGCCTTGCCAGTTGCCACGGCAGGACATAAAATTATGCTGCTAAAATTGGGTATTAGCAGATAATTCAGTGAGGCAATCAACTATAACTCACTGAGAAACTTTTATCACATCACATAGAGGGAAATTAATTGAGAAAACTTGTTGGACAATGGACATAAGCTATTTACCTTCATAACCCGGAGGGTCGTTGGCACCACAGACGATCTGTCAATAAGCTCTCTCTGTCCAGCTCGCACGAGTGAGTAAACTCTATTACGCATAGAGAGAATTACAGCATATTGCATGCCTCGCGCAAACAGCCATTGCGAGACGGGAATCTGATTGGTTTTGATTGACGTAATGCCCAGGATTGCCTGGCCACGCCTGTGAATAATTCTGGTCAGGCGCAGACTGCATAATCGGGCACGTCGGGCAAATGCCCGGTGGCCTGGCCTGGCCTGGCCTGGCCTGCAAAAAAAAAAAAAAAAAAAAAAAAAAAAAAAATTGTGCCCCCAGTCAGGCCACTCACTGAACAGCAGGCCAGGCGCTGCCTACTGGTTTACTAGTGGTTTTATTACTTTATTCAGGGTTAAAGTGGGTGCATCTCATTGTAAAATTGGACTCAGCCCAAATTGGGCTTCAAACGGCCCAAATCTGGCTTCAAACGGCCCAAATCTGGCTTCAAATGGCCCAAATTTTTTGCCGCCACCCTACGGACGCCGGCACGCGCGTCGGCCCGTATCGGCCTGGCCTGCTTGCTATCAAATGCCCGGCCTGAATTAGAATCCCAGTCTGCCCCTGATTCTGGTACTTAAGACCGCCCAAATCCCGTTTGCGCAGCAGGCATTTTGGGGCGCAAATGATTTTGGCACGGCTCTAATTTGCGCTTGCGACACGTGCCGTGAACTTTTCGCATCCCCGCCGAGAATTGCATCCCCAACATATTTCGGGGCTGTTTTAACTTAGAAATCAGGGAGGCCACGTCTACCAGACAATTCTATCACTTTTAAACAGTTACATTTCTGTATAAATCATTACAATTATGCTCCCGTGAGGTGGGGATCCTTTTTTTTATGCTGGGCGGGGGTGCAAAACTCGGCATAACACCTGGACAGTGGACTGCAATCTTCTCTGCTTTAAGGCACGCGCAAACAGGTGCACAAGCGCTAATAGGGGATATCGCCTGTACGAAGATAGGGCCCACCGCCTCTGTGTGCCGGCATGGCTCTCCTGATCTCTCAGAACATTACGAGTAATAAGAGGAAACAACATTAGTTTTCTCGTGATAACGGGTTGATTATCTCGTTATCTCGAGATAACAAAGCTAACAAGATAGATGTGTTTACAGATATGTTGTAATTGGTGTTCTCTGTGCATGTGTGTGTGTGTGTGTGTGTGTGTGTGTGTGTGTGTGTGTGTGTGTGTGTGTGGGTGTGTGTGTGCGTGTGTGTGTGTGTGCGTGCGTGCGTGTGTGTGTGTGTGTGTGTGTGTGTGTCCATGTGCAGGACCACGTGGTGTGTGTGTGCTGTGGAAGTGGGAACCCGGCTCGGATGTCCCGCTGTGTGAGCTGTGAGAGCCGCCTGCCGCCCGCCGTGAGTCACCTACTGTCCCTACTGTTTACTGAAGTGCATTCTGGTTACCTTGTAGACTTACTGTCCCTACTGTTTACTGAAGTGCATTCTGGTTACCTTGTAGACTTCCTGTCCCTACTGTTTACTGAAGTGCATTCTGGTTACCTTGTAGACTTACTGTCCCTACTGTTTACTGAAGTGCATTCTGGTTACCTTGTAGACTTCCTGTCCCTACTGTTTACTGAAGTGCATTCTGGTTACCTTGTAGACTTTCTGTCCCTACTGTTTACTGAAGTGCATTCTGGTTACCTTGTAGACTTCCTGTCCCTACTGTTTACTGAAGTGCATTCTGGTTACCTTGTAGACTTTCTGTCCCTACTGTTTACTGAAGTGCATTCTGGTTACCTTGTAGACTTTCTGTCCCTACTGTTTACTGAAGTGCATTCTGGTTACCTTGTAGACTTCCTGTCCCTACTGTTTACTGAAGTGCATTCTGGTTACCTTGTAGACTTCCTGTCCCTACTGTTTACTGAAGTGCATTCTGGTTACCTTGTACCTTGTATACTTCCTGTCCCTACTGTTTACTGAACTGCATTCTGGTTACCTTGTACCTTGTATACTTCCTGCACCTTTACAATGTTATAGATACTTTGGCTGTGTACTCAAAGCTCTTATTTTTCTATTTATCAGCTAAAATACACATAATCTACACAATGACTGTCGCCCAAAGTGGGATTTAAGACTTCTCACTTCTTGTTCATGACTAAGGTCATAACGTAATGTTTTATATGCATAAATGTGTATAGATATTTATGAAATTTGATACCTAGTAGAAAAATCTGTAGGAATTTATGTCACTTAGCTTTTGGTTGGAAACGAAATGCCGGTAAACACCGGAAACTACAGGAGTGACCGAGAGTGTCCGGAATTGGATACAATCCCGCTAATCAATAGAGGGTATGCATGTGATGTCACAGAGGCAGAAGTCACTGTGGGGTCACGCCCACTGAGTCACAGCAAGACTGAGCTTGAATGCAGTAATCAGCCTAGATAACTGACACCTGCTGCTCAGGGAGGAACTTGACACTCATTTTGACACTCATTCCTGATTGAGGGGGCGTGTTTCAGTGGATGTGCATACCCTCTAGTAATACAAGAATGAACGTGAAAAGACTAAATGTAAGACGCTGTGTGTCCTGCAGGTGGCGTTTTGGGGCCACGGCACCCCCTCTGGCCCCGCCCCCTCAGCAGAGCACTGCAGGCTGCTGTCCTGCTCCACATGCAAACGTATCAACCGGTCTGACGCCAGATACTGTGACTGGTGTGGCTGCAAGGTGCACACACACACACACACACACACACACACACACACACACACACACAGAGTGATATTTACCACCAAGTATTGACTTAAAATCATTTAATTACCACCAAAAATACAAGCTCCCTCCATCTAAAACAGGAACCTACTTTGAGCGGGGGCATATATGTGCGTGAACACAGGCTTCCACACAGGCACGTATTAATGTTTAAACAACTGCCAAATGCTATGAGATACATTTTCTAGTTAAATCACCATTCTACTCTTATAGTATTCAAACTCTCTCCACTTCCAGCTGTTACACATAAGCCTTGCTACATATAATAATTTTCAATTTTTTTCTGCAGAATACCCACGCTTCATACTTCATACTCAGTGGTGATTTTTCCATTAAAATTTTGGCGGGGCCACTAAAACTAAACTAAACTTACTCAAGTAAAAAATTACTCAAAAAACTACAAGGACACAAAAAAGCTACTCCATTACAGTAGTGAGAATTATTTTCCACTCCTGGTGTATTCTGTAGGTACTGTAGACATTAGTTACCTATTTGTTTCCACAGCACATTTTGGGCGGTGGTGATGATGTAATGATGATGTAGTTATGTTATGGTGTACTGTAGTGATGATGTAATGACGATGTAGTGATGATCACTGCATGAAAAACCTGCTTTCCGGCCAAGTAAATGACCACATAGTGCTCAATATGTGGACACTGTAGCCGCTTTCACACCGGCCTTGAAAGCCGCAAAATGCACGGAAAATAGGATCCGCGCCTCTGATGTGAAAGTTGTGAATGCTGGTTGGTGGCTAATTGTTGTACGCCTTTCGTTCCGCCACTGGAGGAGCTGGGGAGGAGGTGGGTTGCAAACAGCTTGCAGATGAGGCAGCCATCTTAGGCAGCAGACTGGAGCAGAATTAAAGAGGGTGCCCTGTTTGAGTTGAGCCAATTGAATGCCTCAGCTAAGCAGTCAGCTGATGTGGGCTGGGTTTGAGATCAGAATCAGAATCAGAATCAGAAAGACTTTAATGACCCCGGGGAGAAATTGGGACAAGTTACAGTTTTCTCGCACTCACGCATGAAATATCCACATACACAACATGGCATAACACAGTATCACACAGTATCTCCCTAAACGTAAACCAGTCAATACAATAAAATGCAATAAAATGCAATAGAATAAAATAAAATAAAATAGACTAAGTAGAATGTACAGTACGTGTCAGCTCCTAATCAGCTGTGGGCTGGGTTTAAGCTGGGCTTGACATCCGTGGCCTGCCTGAACTACCGCTGTGCTCAATTTCATAATAATAAATTGTGTGTACATAAGCCTGCATAAAAAACTGCACTTACTGGAAATACTTTCATGTTATTGTTGTTACCCTATAAAGAGGTGCTCAAATTATTTCCTATGAAGGACCAAAATGAATCTGGATGGATGTGTTCAAGTTATGTGAAATTACATTAAATTAATTTATTTCATAGACCATTTACATTCTAAATCTAAAATAGGTCTTCTATTTTCATGTATTCAAGCTTGCTTTAAAAATGAGCCTGCCATAGCCTCTGAAAGACAGTAATATTGGTATTTTCCACACTGCAATATGGGATCAATGTATTGGGAGAGAGGAAAAATACATAATTCGAGAAATATGTTGAAAAGCTTAAGCTTTAATATAAAACACTGCACTGCACACAGAAAATATGAAAAAAACACAAACACAGGGGTCCTTCCCCAAATTCAATAAATGATGAATGAACATAAATGCATGCAAACACTCAAAAACAATGTCACTCCACACACAGTGCTTTTTGGCCAGCGCAAGCAGTCCAATGTCCAGTGCCGATGCTCGTGAACGCTTTATTGCGCTGGCCATATGCTAGGTTCCGACCTAGCCTTGTTTTTTTAACACATTGAGTGCCACAGCGCTTCAGTAAAATTGTCTGCAGCCTGTTCCAGATTCACTTCCATTCAGTTGAAAACAGCTATAGAATTTTTTCTATTATGGCTATATTAACGGGGCTGGACTTTAATGAAACATTGAACACTCCTGCTTCTTCCAAAGAAGAAATTTTGTTTCTAGACAGTTCCATTATGAAATGACAGCCTCTCAAAAAAGTGCACTTTCAAGGGTTTTCTGTCGTTTTTTTTTACTTTCCAAGATATAGTCACTTTTATGAATACCTTTTGCACTCTAATTTCGAGCACATTCACTGACTCTGGCTGGTGTTTTCTGATGTGGTGGCATGGTGCGGTTTCTGTGCAGCCTGCGTGCCCACCCCCCCCCCCCCCCCCACCCCCCTCTCCCCCCCCCCTCTCCCCCTCTGAGCTGCGGGCTCCTCCCACACGCACAGAGTTTGTTTTCTCGACTCCGTTTTTGCCCCGGACGGATCCCAGCGCCCATCAAGGAAATGATGCGCGCTGGCAAACGCGACTGAACGAAAAGGCTTGGCCGTTCGGCTTCGGATGCTGGCTTTCTGGCAGGAAATCGTGTGGAGATAGATAGAAGCATAAGAGCTCAGTTGTGAGCGCGGATGCAGCCGAGCCCACTCTCCGCTGCAGACAGAGCAATATATACGGCTCTGGCTGAAGCATGCATCGGTTTCCTCTTTGATCACGTCTTTCCCTGCTGTCTCATGCACAAACTAAAGGATCTGAGGTGGGTGGCGCAGCTTCCGTGACGATGTTTAAGGTGGCGCCGTGTGATCCCTTGAAGGGATTCATGCTCACTGGCTAGGTACGACCTTAAACAGCAGAATTATGGAATAATATGAATTATGATTTTAGGACGTCCACAGACGTCCTTGGCACTCCTCGTTACTTTTTTTTAGGACGTGCACAGACGTCCTTGGCACTCAATGTGTTAATTGACCAGGTCTACTTTAAATGTCTTTTTGCCTCTGGTTCAATTTTTTTGGGGTTGGAGTCTGTCTGAAAATGGTCCCTGTAGACGCGGTGGGCGGGGTGTCATGTGGGAGGCTGGGTGCTCAGGAATGGCGTCCAGTAATGATGATGTAGTGATGATGTAGTGTCAGAATCAGAATCACTTTTATGCAAGATTACATACGAGGATTTGTCTTAGTGTCCGTATGTACCGTAGCGTAGCCAGCGGTCATGTCAATATTCAGAGATAATGAAATAGGAAAAATAACTAAAAAGACAATCACAACGTTGCAAGTACAGTCCAATATATACAATATATACACGATATATACATTTATTATATGAATTTACAGTCCAAGTTAAATAGGCATTCAATTAAATATGAATTACAGTCTATGCGGGGCAGACTAATCTATGGTGTAAGGTTCTGGTAGGAGAAGCAGCTATAAACTGATGTAAGCTGATGATGTAATGGTGATGTACTGATCATATAGTTATGGTGTACTGCAGTGACGATGCAATGATGATAGTGATGATGTAAGATTCAAGATTCAAGATTCAAGTTTATTATTTGTCCCAGAAGGGCAATTTGTGTGCAAGCAGATCTAAAAAGCATAGCGAATACATGAAAAAACAAAAACATGGACAAATTAAAACAAACATGGAGCATGTGCAGCAGTTTTCCAGCAGAAAATGGATCAAGTAAACACAGGATAAAAGTAAAGTAAAAACACACCTCAAGGGATCTGTACAATGTACTTAAAAGTAGTAAAAGACACGTACATGAACTTAAAAGTAATAAGAGTCCAGGGGCCGGTTGCACCAACTGGTCTTACACTGGTCTTAAGCTAATGGTCGTAACTTTACGACCTAACAGCTACGCCGGTTGCACCAAGACGACTTAAGCCTTATTTTCACTAAGACCAGGCGTAACTCCTACGCCTCGTCAGGAGGAGGCGTAGAGCCTGCCTGTAACAGAGATCTCCGCAGAGACCTTTTTGACCGTCATCGTCGTAACACCGCCAGTTCGCCGTCTTTGAAAGCACGACGTTAGATTATAACTAACTAGTTAACCTAACCCGCCTTCCAAAATGTTGCCGTTAGTTTTTTAGAACTTAATACATAGAATTGGGAACGTTACATTCAATTTCATTCAGACTGACTCTGTCTGCTCAATAGCCGCCATTTTTCCCCCGGAGCGAGGGAGGATGGGAGGAGGGAGGGTGTTTTACAGTAGTGGCTGAGAGAGCGTAGTGGCACAGTGCTCCAAGCAGGTCGCGAGGCACATTTTTTGCAACATCATCCAATCAGGGTGCATTCCCTGGCAATTCACATGGACGCGCATTGCTACGACCAGCATAGTTAAGACCAGACATAAGCCGTGTTGGTGCAACAGGCGTAAGTCCATGGTCTTAACTAAGACCGACGTAGGAGTTACGACCAGGCATAGTTAAGACCAGTTGGTGCAACCGGCCCCAGGACTTTTTGAGCTCGCATAAATAGGTAGGTAAAAAATAAATAAAGATATATCTCGAATATAAAATATATAAAGAATATTAGTAGCAGCAACATTACCTACCTAAGAAGAGAGACAGAGAGAGAGAGTGCATCATCTCCTCTGCCCAGCAGCGCTTAAGCTGCATGAGAGAGACAGAGAAAAGGGAGCGAGACAGAGAGAGAGAGAGAGAGAGTGCACTATCTCCTCCTCTCAGCAGCATTTAAAGCTGTAATGGAAACTGGAACGAAAGACAGTTTATATCTGTTTTTCGTAGCCCTCGGAACCTTTAGCCGAAGGCCCGAAGGGAGCAGCACATACTCTGGGCAGAGAGGATGAGTATCGTCCATGCGAATGGACATTGCCTTTTTAAGCACCTGTTTGTTAAAAATGTGGTCCAGGCTACTAAAATTTACTCCGGCTATTTTAGATGCCGCTCTCACAATCCTCCCGAGAGAGTTCCTCCCTTGAATACCAAGGTTTCCATACCAACAGATAATAGAAAAGGAGATTACAGACTCGATATAGGCACAATAAAACAGTTTCATCAGAGTCCTGTCAACCTGGAATCTGGCAAGCTTCCTTAGGCAATGGTGATGTCGTGATGATGTAGACAGTGATGATGCGGTGGTGATGATGATGTAATGATGAAATCAATGATGATGTGCTTGCTTGTGTCTCCAGCCTGGCCATGCAGTCAGTCATGTGATGTGCCGGCAGTGTGGAGCCACCAGTCATCCCTACGCCAACTACTGTTCTGCCTGTGGAGTCTTCCTGGAAGCTCCGGCGCAGCCTGCATCCTGTACTGACACCAGCAGGTCTGAGAAGGGCGCTGTGGACCGGACCGGGCCTGCTAGGGGCGCTGTGGACCCAGGCAGCAGGGTGAACAGACTTTAGTTACTCACACACACACACACACACACACACACACACACACACACACACACAAACACATTACACACATGAGAGATTTCCTCGGCTGCGAAATGAAATACAGGCCAATGATGATCCATAACAGTCGTTCGCAAACCTTTGTTTCTGGGGACCCACTTTTTAAGGATGACAAACCATCACGACCCAATTCACAACAGGCCTTATCTATAAATCATGAGAAGAACAAATGTGTGCTTAAATAGAGTACAGCAGGATTGAGTCCGCAAGTAGCACTTGTAAGCACTTTAAGTACGTGTAAAAGGCAATGTGATTTTTGTATGGGAATTTTGGTTAAAAAAGCATGAAATAAGGTGGGGGCACACCTTTTCATGCTCCATCTGGGCCCTTCTTGAACTAACTTCTTTCTCTCTCTAAAAAAAAAAAAAAAAAAAAAAAAAAATTACTAACATACATAACTTTACCACTATTCCTTCAGATGTTGTAGTTGTCATAGACTGTGTTGCATAGTTGATTGCTCTATTGCTGACAAAAATGTGTTACTGTACTGTAAGTCGCTTTGGATAAAAGCGTCTGCCAAATGACGTAATGTAATGTAATGTAATGTAATGTAATGTAATGTAATGATTTGGTTAACAAAAGTTTATGAAACAGCAAAGTTTGTGTTCAGCACTGTTATGACTTTTGAAGCGTAAATGCGTTTTTTTTTTACACGATCTTCAGAAAACCCTTCAAAAGTCATAACAGTGTTCCTCCTCGTTTGTGAAGATTATCTTGCTGAACACAAACTTTGCTGTTTCATACACTTTTGTTAACCACAGACCTTATTTGATACTTTTAACCGAAATCCCCATACAAAAATCCCATTGCCTTTTACATGTACGCTGCTGCTACTATTAGTTACTTACCACTAATACCACTGCTAATAGAACTACTGCTATTATGACTATTATTTGCATCATGAAAGGTATTTCTGTGAATTATTTAAACAGCCTGCCGCTTCTTTGTTCTGTATTTCATTTTCTTACTTTTTGTGGTTTATCTGCCTTTAACTCATTCCCTGCCAGGGTTTCTGACCATTTTCAGTGTTCTTCCGGGACACACAGAATATTTTCTCTATGACTATGTACACCGAATATCCCAAAAGACAGAACGAAGCCTCTACTTTCATGGAGGGGGGGGGGGGGGGGGGTGAGTTTGTTCCTTCTTCCGTTCTTTAGTTATCAACACTTGAATGTAGGTCGTTTTCACTGAAAACGCCCGTCTCACCAGGAAGCTGAGATAAACGCCTTTTTGTGCAGCGGCGCGAGGAACAGATTCACCCCACATTAGAGAGCGGAGGGGGCGGGTCACACGTGGGGCTGGGGGCTTCTGGAGTTCTATTTGTGGAGGTCTGGGGGGCATATTTGACGGCTGAAATTTAGGTCGTTTTCACATGTTTGGTCCACTTTAAACGCGCCAGAGTTCGTTTCCTCGGATAGTGCGCTTCGTTTGGGGTGGTGTGAAAGCGCAAACGAACTCTGGGGCGGAACAAACAAACAAACTCTGGTCCGCTTGAAAACGTGGGTCTCGGTTCGCTTCCAAGTGAACCCTGGCGCGGTTTGTTTGTTGTGTGAAAGCAAACCGGACTAAACACAAGAGCGCCAGTGCATCTGATGCACTCATGCAGTGCATCATGGGTAGAAAACGAAGAAGGGAGCAAAACAAACACTGTGGCGCGCACACGTGTACAGTACCTGCGCGCCGTGTGACGTGCGTTGTCATAACAACAACACATAATTGTTGTTACTCGTCTCATCTGCAGAATGAAATGTTCAACAGCTTGCTGCCTCATCTGCTGCTCATATTGGGCACATTCTTGTAAAATGTTATTTGATAGTAACACTAAACCAGAAATCCCAATATTGCAGGTGTTGCTCCATGGTTTGTGTTTTGTGGATTCACTTGTGTTGTTTAGTCAGTGTTCAGTCACCCAAGAGGAGAGATTTCCCTTCTCTATTCTGTCCAATAGACGAGTGACTGTTTGGACCATGTGACATTGTTCAGAAAGTTTGGTGCGCTTGTGACAAATTGCTGTGTGAAACTGAACCAGACCAAATGAAAATCACAACAATGTTGCAACTTCACCCCCCGAATATCTGAGTCCACCAGCTTATGTGAAAGCGACCTGACACAGTGAGGCCATTTACACCTGGCATTAACATGCGTTTTTGGTGATCAGATTGCAATCAGATTGTATTTTATCACTTGAAAGTACAGGTGTAAACACCCCCAAAACGCATTGAAGAAGGATTGCAATCTGATCGGCCAAACCACCTCCGGAGGTGGTCAGGGACGCATTGAGGCCATTCAGGTCGCTTTCACATATTAGTCCGGGAGCCAAAGGCTGTTTTTTTGATGAACCTTGTTTCGTCTGATAAAGTTTTTTTCTCTGCTGATTCTTGTACCTTGGGGGTACCTATTCAAAATATAGGAGGGTGCCCGGTGAGCACCCTTGAGCATTTTTAGATATTAACCCCTTAAGTGCCAAAATCCCATACAAATAGGGATTTATGAGATTTCATGCAAAATACTCAAATCAAATGCATCAGATTTGCTTTCTCCAATGTTTATTCATAAAGGAGCAAGGATGTCATGTATAATGTAGCCTATTTGATTTAATCTGATAAATCACTCCTAGGTGTTGAAGCGGTGCAGGTTTGCGCAAGTCAGACCCTTCTCCCCCACTCCCCTCTCTCTGGCACTGTGTGTGTGCATGTGTGTGCGCACGTGAGTGTGCGTGCATGTGCGCGTGTGCATGTTTCACCGGCTTTGAGCCGTGGCACTTTCTGTCTCCACTCTCAATTCCTTGTACAGCCGGGGGGAGGGGTCTAGGTGCACTGTTCAAATCCTGTGTGCACATCTCAGCAGGGGAGTTAGGGAGTGGCCAGGGGTGGCACTGCCCACCCCTTAAATCTAATTGGCAAACCCCAAAATCCTGAGGGTGCTGGCATCTGTGGCCAACAATACTGTCTTTCAGAGGCTGTAGCAGGCTAATTTTTAAGCTAAGCTAGAGTGATGTTAGGCTAAATTTTGGTGAGGGAAAACCTTTCTACATCCATCCTAAATGCCGCAATCACTGCCACCCTTGCTTGAGTCTGTGCCCCACCTGGGCCACCCCACTCAAAATGGTTGGGACACTGCATCTCGGCTCAGACACATCTCGCCTCAGACACACATGTCACTTATAGATGTGGGTGCGCTGCTTAAAGCGCCTTGGGGGTATGCAGGCATTGATGAGTTTTGTTGGGGCTTTATGTTCACTGATGGCTGATAGTGGGCTCTCTGGAGTTCCGGTAAGACATTTCCAGAAAGCAAATGACCTGATGAGAGCCTTCAGAGGATCAGATTGTGAGTCAGACCAGAACAGACAAACTTTGGGTTTAGGTCTTGGTGAAACCAATGATGCTGATGCTGATGTCATACATCTGGGCTGAACGTGAGGGTGACTTGCTTCTTCATCTGACCACATTCCAGAAGATGCTTACCTACTACTTTGCAGCTGGCCATGTCAATCATTTCTGGTATGCCCTCTACTATCTTCGTTCGGAGAAGCTTCCTCCACAAAATAATTTTCTCCAGGGGCAGCATGTGATGTGACACATTAGTGGAATATGGAATGGCCTGTGGATCAACCAGTTCATAACCACTTTCATGAGGTACAGCCACAGTGATGGAGGGATAATTGGAATAACCATGAAGCCAGAGGCACTGAAGAACTGGGTCCTGAGCCACCACATACTGTATGCTGCAGGATTGAGTCAGACATGAAGGAGATGGAAGAGGATGAGACAGATACAAAGGTTCATCTCTATCACAAGGAGGAGGTTACAGCCATGAGTTAAGCAGATGCCAAAGTCATGGACAGGGCTGGACTTTGTCAGGAACTGGAAACCTGCCTCCATCCATTGGATCCCAACGAACATCCAGGGGAAAGCATCGTGAACATCAAGATCACCAACACCAGTGACAGTGCCGTAAAGATGGGGGGGGGGCAATGTTTGAAGATTTTGAGAAGACCTGGCCAGAGGGATTTTACAACACCATCTCAAACAAAGTAAAGACAATGACAACAACAAAATCAATCCAAGTTGACAACTCCACAATTTATGACCTAAATGCCATCGATTCAAGGGTAATGGACTGACCAGCTGATGGCAGGACTGGCCAGCTGATGGCACCATAGCTGATTTCATCAAAAATGATAAGACACGGCTGAATTCATAACTATCAGACAGTGACGCCTACCTCATCTTCGGCAGCTACTCTGATTACAGTACTGTATCAAGTCCATCACCTGAGATGTCACAGAGACAGGGCTCATCTAGAAACACCATCTCTTAGCTCTTATGTGAGGAACTGACCCAGGAAGGATCAGCTTTTCCATCTACAGAGCACAAGGAAACACAAGTTGGTGGTGACAGGGGAGGAGCCACGTGACAGGGGAGGAGCCATGTGACAGGGGAGGAGCCATGTGACAGGGGAGGTGACAGGGGAGGAGCCATGTGACAGGGGAGGTGACAGGGGAGGAGCCATGCCCCATTGAGATCAGGTTAGAAGAAAGAAGGAGCCAATATGATCTAAAATCAGCAGGAAGAAACTGACACCATCATTGTCCAAAAGGTCCTGAGGTGTGCTGGAGAAGCCCATGAAATATCGGTGGTTTCTGATGGCATAGATGTGTTCATCCTACTCCTTCACCATTACCATCATACGACTGGATGTACACCACACATCATGGAATTGCCCCACAAGGAAAGGGCAATAGTGGACATCAAGTCAACACTGGCCAAGCATTCACAAATTGTGAAGAACCTTTTACCAGCCCATGCCATATTGGGAAAAGGCTCTGTCATCAAAGTCCTCAAAACTGTACAAACTATCTGCCATTAGCAAAGTGGTTGCACCATTCCAGCAGGTCCCCGACCAAGCCACTGCCTTCATCTCAGCCTGTTCGGTATAGAGCACAGACACACACAAGGCTACTTGTCTGGGAGGAAAAGAATGGGAAAGGACACGTCTGGCACCTCAATGGTGGAACGAGCTTCCACCTTCGGTCAGGACAGCTGAATCACTGCCGATCTTTCGGAAAAGACTAAAGACTCACCTTTTCAGGCTCCATCTGGGCCCTTCTTGATCTAACTTTGTTCTCTCTCTATTAAAAAAAATAAATAAAAAAAACTAACCTTGTACCACTAACCTAAACTTGTACCACTAACCTAAACTTGTACCACTGTTCCTTCAGAAGTTGTAGTTGTCATAGACTGTGCTCCATAGTTGATTGCTCTATTGCTGACAAAAAATGTGTTATTGTAAGTCGCTTTGGATAAAAGCGTCTGCCAAATGACGTAATGTAATGTAATGTAATGTCTGCTCCAAACTTAGCTGCTCTACCGCCAGTGAATGAAGGATTCATTGAGAATGTTGAGGGCCCACTTTCAAGCAATATATTGAAATATCAATGTAAATCTGCCACTAGCATTGAACACTGAGGAATTTTGATGGAAAAAAAGACACATGCAACAGGTCACTGAGCCCAACCACTCTACCGGAAGATTGCAAACTTGTCCCAGACTACATTTTGGAGATGATCAGGTGTGGCTGCAAAACCCTTTTAACTTCAATAAGTGCAACTGTGAAGTGCCTGGTTTGCCATGCACAATGTTCTGTGCATGTTTCAGGGTAGGATGCACATTACCCAAATAGGTTTAACTACACCATCAGACCATCAGCAGCCAAATCTGCCCTTCACACCTCCCAGTGTGTATCATCTACTCTGAATCTCTACATGCCAATTAGGGATGCAGCGGTATACCGTTTGAAGGTATACCGCGGTTTGAAAACGTCACGGTATCAAAACCACTAAAATTTGCCGTCATACCTTCCCCACAGTATCAGCTGTTTCCCCAAAACAAAATGCCCAGGTCGCTTGCAGAGTGCAGCTTACGCGGCCCCTCCCCCTGGCTGCATGCCTACCTAGACTAGAGCACAGTAGAGAGGAGCCGCAAGGACCCCCCTGAACTTTCCCCCATCTAAAAAGACGACATCGGCTGTATGGGAATATTTCGTCTATTTTTGTCCAAGGTTATCATACCGTCAAAAACTCATACCGTTGCATCCCTACCTGCCAATAGGGCAGGCGAGGCCATGCAGCAGCCGAGCCGTGGGCGAGGCCGCGCTGCGGCCGAGCTACGTATGCAAGTTGCAGGGCGGTTGCAGGGCGAATCGAGCGCGCGAGATGCCTAGTTCTGATAAAAAAACCTCATTTATTGTCGCAACAGTCGACAGACAAAAAGAAGAAAAAAGTTTAAGTTGACTCTGCCTTCTTCTTCTATGCCCCTCCCCCTCCTGACAAATCAATGTCTGCTTCTGACGCGGGCCAATCCTACAGCGGCAATGTCCACCATCCATCCCCTCCTCTAAGGCCCCAGTATGAGCGTCATGTGACCAGCGTCATGTGACCAGCCTGCAGAGGCTCTCTCCTCTACAAAGTGTGCCAGAGAGTGTAACAGGTCTAGAGATAACTCGCAACACCCTTTCATCACATTCATTCCAGTCATACACCCACAGCGGGAACACATAGCAGTCTGCACATGCACACGCACACACACACGCACACACACACACACGCACACACACGCACACACACACACACACGCACACACACACACACACACACACACGCACACACACACACACACACACGCACGCACACACACACACACACACACGCACACACACACACGCACACACACACACGCACACACACACGCACACACACACACACACACACGCACACACACGCACACACACGCACACACGCACACACACGCACACACACGCACACACACACACACACACACACGCACACGCACACACACACGCACACACACACACACACACACACACGCACACACACACGCACACACGCACACACACACACGCACACACACGCACACACACGCACACACACACACAGGGCTGTATTACTGAACGGGCATACCGGGCCCAGGGCCAGGGGCCCGAGAGCTCAGGGGGCCCATGAGCTAGAGTCTCTTCGCAGGCCGCCACAGGCGGCCTGCGAAGAGACTCTAACTGATGGGGCCCCTGAGCTCACTTCGCAGCTGAGACTCTAGCTTATGGGCCCCCTGAGCTCACTTCGCAGCTGAGACTCTAGCTTATGGGCCCCCTGAGCTCACTTCGCATCTGAGACTCTAGCTTATGGGCCCCTGAGCTCACTTCGCAGGCGGCCTGCGAAGAGACTTTAGCTCAGGGGTGCCCAAATTCTTTCCCATGAAGGGCCAAAACTCAATCTGGGTGGAGGGCCGAGGGCCAAAAATAAACGTTGTGGAATTACATTAAAATGCATTGTGTTTTATAGAATATTAACATTCTAAATCTAAAATAACATTTCAATATAATAGTCTACTTTTTATCTGTTTGGTAATTGTAATAATTTGCAATTGGTTATATATATTTAAAAAAACATCTGCATTTGTGGGGAGCTTAACTCATTCATCGCCAAAGACGTCTTTAACGTGTTATCAGGAATAGCCCTCCACGCCAAAGACGTGTTTGACGTGTTTTTGTTTTTATTAGTGCAGCGCGTAGTTCAAAGACTTCCCCAGCCTGTGACATGGTATCAGGTCCCTGGCCTCAAAGTCAAGCCGACAACACGTGAACAAACACATACCGCAGCTGTTGTTTTGAAATGGAAGAGGAGGAGAAAACGGAGAAACGCTGCCTGTTGCATAGAGGAGAAACGCCATTGAAACGCCCCTCGGCGCGCTGCGCTGGTCGCCTTGCTGCAGGGCGAACCTGGATTGAGTTGTTCGCGGTAGTCAAACCAACATGATCGATCCGGTTCCAGCGCCTGGTCCCAAAGCCAAGCCGACCCCGTTCCTGTGTCGCAGCATTCGTCCCAGCCCGAACGAGAGGAGGAAAACGATGCAGAGGCAGAGGAGGCTAGACGCTGATCTCAGACCAGTTTGGTGTTCCCCTCCTATGCTAATTTGCGGGGCGATCAATAGTGTTCCCTGGGAAGGAGGTGCGATCCAGCAGCAGCTGTGGACATAACTCTCTCTCTGTGTGTGTGTGTGTGTGTGTGTGTGTGTGTGTGTGTGTGTGTGTGTGTGTGTGTCTGTCTGTCTGTCTGTCTGTCTGTCTGCACACTCACTCACACTGAGTAAACTGTATTGTTGAATGTAAAAAAAGCACTTCATGTATATATATATATATATATATATATATATATATATATATATATATATATATATATATATATATATATTTTTTTTTTTTTTTTTTTTTGTCATTTGTGTCATAACGAATAATACGGTATTTACATGTCTGATGTCAATACAGTTCAAAATAAAAGAATTGAGAGCGAGTTCTGCCTGAGATTGTGTCCTTTACAAAAATGGCCTTTTCTCCTGTTTGTCTTCTCAGAGAGACCTTTTTGGTGAAAACAGGGTGTATATAAATGGCTATAAGTAGAGTACAGAACATGCTAAAACCTCCCTTTTTTTTCCTGGTGAACCCAGAGACGTACATCTTCATTTTGAGGTATTGCAAATCACATTGGTGCTAATAGATAATTTACTGTGGGTCTTGAAAGATGACCAACAATTATGAAAATCTTTGGCCTGTGCTAAATATTGGCAGTCCTAAACTGGCCATGAATGAGTTAAACATTTAATCAGTAAACACCCAGTTAAAAACAGTTGTATTTTCCACCTTTGTAATCAAGAGAGAAATTTGACTTAATTCACAACTTGAAAAATCCTCAAGGTACTTTGAAAATCAGCTTTAATGTCCATCTTTTGTAAACAATTTGCCATGACAATTTGCAAGGATGCAATCTCAGGAGTGAACACAGTATATCCGCAGCCACATTCAGACACTGTTTCACAAAGTCACCACATGAAAAAGCTTGTCCACCCTTTGCAATCAGTGCAGATATCTGATAACTTGCCCGAGTTGCATTCTGGATAAAAAAAATCGGGGCAATTTTTTCTTTTTTTTTTTGCCCTGTGAGGGGGGGCCCGTGAGGGGGCCCGGCCCAGGGGCCCGTGAAGTCATAATCCGTCTATGCACACACACACGCACACACACGCACACACGCACACACACACACACACAGATAAAAACACAGAAATCTTTTTCTCGCCTTGATAGGAATCAGCTAAAACTCTTTCATCAAAACAAGAGAGCTATATGGACTCCATCAATACTTTGACAAGATTAGTCAAATCTCTGTACTGAAGCACTAAAACAATTTCGGAGTTGAATCACAAACGAAATAATTACTTTGTAAGATCATTTCAACTTTAACGTCGGCATTGCAAAGGAAGCTTTTAATGATGAATCCCTCAAAGCGCTATATCGGTTTGTTTCCCTCTGCGATGCCGGATAGCTTTCTCTGCGATGCTTGGTTTTATGTGGCTTTGCTGCTACAATATGCCCAGCCATCATGAGTCTCATTGAGATTGTCAGAGATGATCACTAGCCTATCCACCTTATTGTTGAATGCCCCACTGTAAAAAAATAATTGTGGGTACAAGGTCCGGTTTAACATGACTTATTGTTGCAGCTTGCCATTTCCTTAGTCACGTTATAAACAACTAACCAACGCTGGGGGTCCGTATGGAAACAGTGTTACTCGAAATGGTTAAAAGTTGAATCAATTTGGTCATTTAGTGGCGTGTTACTGCCATGTAAAGTAACTATTATGCTAGCCGCTAGCATTAGCCACAGTACCCGACTACCCACAATGCATTACGTTATCCCAGCACCCGAACGACACGGCTGGAGACAGAATGGCTCTGCTGTAAAATCCTCATAGACGTTCTTTTTGTCAAGTTAAAACAGTCTATTACACCGGAAGCGGAAGAAGCACCCATCATTTTAATAATTAAATATCAAAAGGTGAGCATGCAGGATGTTGAAGTGATCAATTAATGCTACTAACAGGGGCATAATAGACTGTCTGAATATGTGGAGTACAGTCTGGCCAAAACTGGTTCTCATGGTCTAATAGACCTGCGAAATGCATGAAAAACCAGCTACTGTACTTCACTTTGGGGAGGAAAAAGGTATCAAATATCAATGTTCACACATACTGTCCACCTACCCATACAAAAAAATGGCTCTATATGGCCTTTTTCAGACCAGCTTTTCAAGGGTTAAAAACCAGTTACTTCAAATTCACAACCTACAGTATCCCCAAAATGGCTCTATAGAGACAGTCTGCATGTCTGGGAATGCCCATACAGGCTCTAGGAACGCCCACAATAGACGCTGGGTTAGCCTGGGGGCGGGGTCAGGGTGGGGTAAATTCCCCCGTTCTATCCATTCAGCAAAGTTAGAATTTAGCTGATAGCCCAGCCCAGGCAGACACCGCAGTAAACGCACATCTGAGCAGACGTCTTGTGTTCTGCTCTAGAACCCCCGAACCTGTAGTTTAGAGCCGCAGCACGTCTTTTGGTGAGTCAGCCCATGAGATATATCGGCGGTTTTACCCCACTCGCGCGCCAGCCGTTTAACATTTTGTGGGCGTTCCCAGACATGCGGACTGTCTATGATGAGACGTGGCCTCAACCTATGGCGTTTTTAAGACCAGCTTTTCAAGGGTTAAATCGCCTTGTGCCACTTTTTGGCAGTCACATAGTTTCTACCATCACAGAGATGGTTTTCCCTAGTTTTTTATATAGTGTGCACAATCAACGCATAATAGCAAGTGTCTGGTGTTGATGATGAGTTTGACACTTTTTGTACATTTGAGTCATTTGAATAAATCAAACTTTAAAGTTTGCGTTTTTGCGATTTTTCTTAGATCGCGCTCCTCATCCTCTGACTCATGTGGCACATTCAGTAGTCTCAGTAGTAGCTATTACAGTGACTGGATAATTATTAATTGATAGCTTACTAAAATAATATGCAATAATATATTCAACATTAATAATGAGACTAATACTATCAAAATGTTGTGGATTGTAGCGCCATAATCATGGCTAATGGGTTTTAGGCTGGGCTCACATTAGTTAATTCTGTTGCTGGTGTTGTAAAAAGTTTAAATGAATCAGAGATGGGAAGTATGTCTGTAATGGCTCATTTCCACCGCAGGTAGTAGCGCGATCCCGCTCCGCTCGACTCGATAAATTGTCTCATCCCACCGGTTTAAACTGTCCCAGCCCGGGTTGTATTGGGGTCGAGTCGTGCTACTTTTCGTACCTGCTTCGTCGAGGTTCTATTCTGTGAACCCGGGTTCATACAGTGACGTGAAAACATTGTAGACGACTGATTGGCCAGGCAGAATCGTGTTTACTCTATCTACTGACTGTCAATGCGCTGCATACCAGTTTAGTGGGCTTACCTTATCTTCTGTTATGTTATTTCCATCAGTATTTTGTGTTGCTGCCTTCGCCTCTGGTGAAATAAAGTCGTGGCGGTGGTTTCAATTGTTTTCAGAGTGAAAAAAGTCCGCTGCTCAGCAAGCTCCTGTAGTTAGTTGAGCTGCAGCGCTCCGCTAGGCCGCAGCGGGTGTTTGGTGAAGCCGCGGTCTTGCCTGGTGAGAGGCCGCGGGGTACAGGGCAGGCTTCACTCTGTTGCGCCTCTTCCGTCCGCGCGCAGCGCAGCGCAGCGCATGCCTGAGTTTGACTAACTACAAAGTGATATCCATTCTCCTGGCCGATTGTAACATTCGCCCATGTACACTGTAGGTCATTTAGAGGCACCAGTATTTCATAAACAGTTTAAAAGTTCTGTGGATGGATTTAATTGTAACGTATAGCCTACTTCGGCTATAAGCGAAGGACAGATATGCGGGGGCGGGGGTGGGTGGGGGCAGATGATCCGCGGTGGAAGCAAAACGTCCATCGAGCCGAAACGATTAGAGCCGAGTGGTGACGAGCTGTGCAGGGCAGTAAAATGTGGTGGAAATGAGCCATTAGATGTCTGTTTATCTGCACCGTGATTTTCCCATTGGGATGTCATAAATCCCACTGTGACATCATCCGTGATGTCATAAATCCCACTGTGACCTAATCAGTGATGTCATAAATCCCAGTGATGTCATAAATCCTAGTGATGTCATAAATCTCACTGTGACATCATCGGTGATGTCAGAAATCCCACTGTGACACCATCAGTGATGTCATAAATCTGATATCATCAGTGATGCTGGTCTCATTGGCCACACAGCAACCGAGCTGCGGCCAAATAATACCTTCTGTTTGAGACACAGCATACAAGTCAGTGTGGTACAGTGACACATCTGAAGGAATGGCTGTTCAAGCAGGACATGGTGACACACAGCTCTATGATGCCGCCTGGGAAGGAGACCTGGACACACTGAGGAGCCTGCTGCAGGAAGACCACTTCAGAAGGCAGATCAATGAGAAGTGTTTTTTTGGGTGTGGGACCCCTCTGGCGTACACAGCCTTGTGGGGTCATGCTGCCTGTGTGGACTACCTGATCACACAGGGAGCACAGGTAGACCTAGCTGATGAGTATTACTGGACGCCTCTCTACTTGGCCGTGAGCTTTGGTCACCTGGACTGTGTCCGGATCCTCCTGGAAGCCGGGGCCGACCCTAACAGATACATACAACACGGCTCATACACCCCTCTCTACATCAGTGCTGTACACAACCACCTGGACTGCTTCCGCCTGCTGCTCCAGGCCGCTGGCGTTCTGACCCGTGATGTGGCTTCTTTCCTGCTGGAGGTGGTGCTGCATAACAGGTGCAACACGGCCTTCGTCCAGCTGCTGCTGGACCACGGTGCTGACCCAGCCCTGGTGACAAACAGAGCAGGCACAGCTGGATGTGAGGGCGGATCCTTAGGCTCTCAGGGTCTTTCTGGAGGCCAAGAGATGTCCTCACAGTCTGGCCCACGTGTGTCGGATCCGGATCCGTCAAGTGCTGGGCACACATCGGCTGAACCGAGTCCACTCCCTACCACTACCACAAGCGATGAAGGACTTTGTGCTCCACCAAAACTGACTTAAGGACTGTCAGTTAATTTATTTCATTTCCTACATTTAGTTCTTCAGTGACTGTGTTTCAAACAAATCCAGGACCAGAGATTATATACCATCATACACCACCTGGGCTGTAGGCAATTCTACTTCTATCATTGGAGAGCGATAATTGGAGTGTATCCGTGTGTGCTTGGTTCATCGTCTCTAGAGTCCTCACGCCAGAAATCCTGTTTATCTTAATATGACGTGAGGTTCAGTTAGCATTGCACAGGAACAGCCAGGAGAGATTAAATTTCAGAGCCTGTAATTTTTTACTTGATTAAACAAGTTGAATCAGTATTTCTTTCTTTCTTTTCTAAAGGCTTTAGATGTTTGTTTTTGTTGATCAAAGACTTTTTGATACATCTTTACATATTTACAATCAATTGGAAATGGGACCAATTAAAATCAAGTATTTATAAAAAATAAATAATTAGACCTATTTGACGATCGAATGTAGAAGACCGGTCATCTAACTCACCCTTTTGTCACCTAGCTAATTAACTAGTATTCTCTAAACCTACGAACACTTAAAGACTGCATTTTCTATTTCTTTTTGGACTCTACTTTTTAGATTTTCAACTCCCTTCCCTGATCTTAGGATAATTTAAAAATTACATTTCTATATCCTTTCTGTTGGACTCTTTTTACATTTTCAATTTTCTGTTCTCTTGTACATTTTATTTCCATATTAAACCATTCACAGAGTTTCATTATCGGAAACTCTGTGCATGGTTTAGCCCGGCATCTCTCGGCCTGTCTCGGAGGGGAGTCCCCAGATGGGGGTCCGCTGCTGTGGCCTGGTGGGTGGGCCCGTCCCCCGCGTGGCCTGCTCTCACGCTCTCGGTCACTATGCTGGTGGCTGGGGGCTGGGGGGGCGGGTCGCGTGGGGGCTGGGTCCGCCTGGGCCGCAGCAATTGGCCCCTAGCACAACGACCTCACAAGGTTCCTCCTCAGCCAAGTCACTGGGGCAATCCATGCGGCGATCCATATGGTGGAAAGGTTTTCTTGCGTTCACTGGGGGTGAGGGGGTGCCGCTGTGTCCCGGCCTGGCCTTCCCTCCCACGCCATATGTGGGCGGGGGCCGGGTCGGGGGGCATCGGTGCTCTTCATCACTGGTCGAGGGCTGCCGGTTGGTTTAGAACAGCTTAGGTAGGCGATAGATTAGCTACAGCCTAAGGCTGACCTGTTAGTGTTCAGGCTAAAATCAGACTAGAGCAGGGTAGGATAGGCCAGATTAGGCTGTAGATTAGCTAGATACTATGTCCCAGTTAGCTCTGGTTAATGCTTAGAGTAGTCAGTTGTCTGATCTTCTCCCCCCCCCCTCTCTTTCCCCCTTTCCCCGCTTCTTCCCTTCTTCCCCCTTCTTGTTCTCCTCTCTTTCCATGCTCTTTCCTCCCCCACATCCCACCGCCCCCCCCTCCCTTCTCCTGCTCTCTCCTCATTCTCCCCCCCCTCTGCTCCTTCTCCTCTTCTCCCCTATTTTCCTGAATCCCTGCCACTTCCTGCTCTCCCTTCTCTCACATTCCCCCTGCTCTCCTTCCCCTGCACCTCTACTCTCTGTCCTCCCCCCTCTCTCACATTCCCCCTGCTCTCCTTCCCCTGCACCCTCCCACCTCTCCTTCTCTGTTCTCTCCTCCTCCACATTTCCCATTTTCTCCCCACCCTCGCCCTAATCCGGGCCCGTATCCTACTCCCTCCCTCCACCCTAGACCCTACCTCTACTCTACCTCCCCTGTACCCTCCCATCTCTCCTTCTCTGTTCTCTCCTCCTCTCTGTCCTCTCCCCTCTCTCACATTCCCACTGCTCTCCTTCCCCTGCGCCCTCCCACCTCTCCTTCTCTGTTCTCTCCTCCTCTCTGCCCTCTCCTCCCTCTCACATTCCCCCTGCTCTCCCTCCCCTGCACCCTCTCCTTCTCTGTTCTCTCCTCCTCCACATTTCCCATTTCTCCCCACCCTCGCCCTAATCCGGGCCCGTATCCTACTCCCTCCCCTCCCCCAACCCTAGACCCTACCCCTACCCTGGCTCTCCCTCCCCTGCACCCTCATCTCTCTTCCCCTGTCCTCTCCTCCTCCACATTTCCTATTTCCCCCCCCTCTCCTCCCTCCCTCCCTCCACCCTAGACCCTACCTCTACTCTACCTCCCCTGTACCCTTCCACCTCTCCTTCTCTGTTTCTCTCCTCCTCTCTGTCCTCTCCCCTCTCTCACATTCCCACTGCTCTCCTTCCCCTGCGCCCTCCCACCTCTCCACATTTCCTATTTTCTCCCCACCTCCCCCCTCTCCTCCCTCTCCCTCCCTCCTCCACTCTCCTGCTTTCTTCAAATGTTCAAATGTTATCTTTATTCTGTATATTCTTGTTACTGTGTGTTAGCTAGAATCAGCTAGACATACTTTCTGTGAAGCCCTCTGAGACATGCTTGTGAATTAGGGCTATATAAATAAACTTGACTTGACTTGACTTGACTTGAGATAGAGAGGCACCAGGGTCAACTTGTGTCTTAATAACTTGTCACTTTGGCCTGAACATGTCTGGGTTGCTTATGGGGGAAGAGTGTGTGTACAGACAGTATGTGCAGGTGACATCTTAACTACCTTGACCAGTGGTGTTCAAACTTGTGTGTGTCTGAGGCACACCAAAGGGCAAGACAAAATCAAAAAAATACCTGTGCAAAATAGCCTCTATTTGTGTCTCCCCGTCATTATTTCTCTGTTATCCTTTAAATCATTTATTTAGGCTATAGAATCTGCCTATGAGTGCATACAAATAACTGATATAGTCCAATTCAAAATGAACTCGTGACTTTTTGTACATGTAGACTATTTGCAATAATAATGTATGGTTGTCACAACATCCCAAAGCACACCTGGACTTGCCTCAAGGCACACAAGTGCCTGACACTGATCATTCATTGACTGTTGTGTTTGGCAAACCGTATGCAAACGCTCACAAATTAAAATGAATTTGGATTCTCCTAAAGGGAAGTTTACAACGATTCCTATTATCTGACACATTATACCACTTGCACTGGTGTGACCAGTTATAGTTTTGGGTAGCACTGCCAAGAAAAATGATTGCAAAAAATGTGATGAAATGGTTTTGCAGTCTGGAGCCCCGCCAAAACACCATCATGAAAATGAAATTGGACAGTTTCTGCAAATAATACGGGTGGAAATGAAAACAATGGTTGACTAGTTATTACGGATTTCGGATTTACGCTAGCAACAATCTTGAGTGGATTTGGGCCTCGGCCTCTAACTCACTAATTACACTTCTCTGTAACTGTTGTAGTATTCTGTGCTGTGGGTGTGCGGGTGTGTGAGTGTGCGCACGCATGTGTGTTTGTGTGTGTGTGTGCGCGTGCGCGTGCATGTGTGCGTTTGTGTGTTTCTTTGCTAGTTTATAGAGCGATAAACCTCATGTGCCCCGCCCACTTGCCACCTTGAAGGGTATTGGTATTTCAGTGACCATGTAGGAACTGATGGATTGTCAAAGTCTCTGGTCATGAATTACATCATTAGTATGAAGCACCTACCTACCTAGTATGAGACAAGGACAAAGTCATGAGTTTACATCAGAGCCGTGTATATAGAAGAGTCACGACATCTCCATTCACTCCAATGGACCAGTTTTTTACTCTCAAGAGTTCCAGGAAGTAAGGTCCTGGATTAAGCAACACTATCGAGTTGCAGTAAAATGGACAGTTTGTGTTGTACTTTGAACTTTTTTTTTATTTTATTTTTTATTTTTTATTAAATTGTACATTATCAACTTTATTTTAGCATTCAAAAGTAGCGCGAGACCCTTCCTGGCTGTTCATTAGCTAATGAGTCACACATTTTGGTCCTCCGCTGACGCCACTCTCTCTCTAAATTGCTCTGGTTTACATCAAATGCAATGTCCACACTCTCTTAATCAGGCACGTGCAGAGGTGGGTGCTAGGGGTGCCCGAGCACCTGCCCGTTTTCCCCTGATGCCCAAAGTGCCATTTTTTTTCTCCTTTTTTTTTTTTTTTTTTTACAGTGAAGGCATGATGCCCAGCACCCTTCAAGAAGAACTTTTAACAATAAATAACAATTGGGCAATAAATAAAATGTCCGGACAGTTTACACATGCTGACCTTTCATACGGAAGTTAAAGGCCCATTCCGTCGGTTCTGGCGAGAAATAAATGTGCACAAAGTGTTTATTATTGGCAATGAGTGAATGCGCCTTGACGTAACTTAAAAATGGCGACCAGGGGCGTTTCTCTCCGACCAGCCGTTCAGAAGATACATGGAAAAACCGCAGTTTCGAAGTGGATAGCATATCCCGCCACAGCTAGAGGATGTGGCGTCTCGCGCGTTCACGAGCTTGTCTCTTGTCCTAGACGCTAACAGGAAATGGCTGAAGTAGCTTTTAACGTTACGTTCGTTGCTAGCTGCTAGCTAAAGGAAACAACAACACAGACTCCAGAAAAAGTCCAGACTAAATAAATAAATATTTATCTAATGAAGCCCGTCTGGCCAGACAGCAGCAATGTGACCGACATCGGGGGGAAACTAGAGTCAGGACTGTGTTTTCGGGTCATGAAGGAAACTTGCTGCTTGTAGCTACTGTAATGTGGTTTTGACCAGATAACGTTAGCTGCTTGCTAATGGATTTTCAAGATTCAAGATTTTTACTGTCACTCCGTAGTACAAGTATTTGACCACCTGGTCAGAAACTCTGCTAACATTACCGTCTTGTGTGAAGTAATGCAACCCTAACGTACCGTTATGCTTATGGTCATGGAACATTATTGTTTGACTGCATTTAGCTGCGGTGGTGCGTCTGCCTGAACGTTAGCTTGATGCTATACGCGGCTAACTAATAGATTTAGCTATATTTATAGAAATTACCACCAGCCCCACTAATAACGTTACTGTCTTGTGTTGATAATGAATCTAACAGTCGGAAATATGCCTACTTCCCGCAGCCAGCAGGCTCTGACTGCAGTTGGCTGCAGTGGGACTGCACATACTAGTAACGTTAGCTTGATGCTAATCGCGGCTAACTAATATGAATTTACATTTATAGAAATTACCACCAGCCCCACTAATAACGTTACCGTCTTGTGTGGATAATGAATTTAACAGTCGTAAATATGCCTAACGTTACTGTTATGCTTATGAAACATTGTTTGATTGTTCAGTTTGGTCAACTCCAGGCATTACACGGTACCGTACATACAGGGGGAGCAGGCTATTTCCTGGCTTGTACTAACATGAGTATCGACTTGCCCACAGCCAACGCAAGCCAAAACAGGACCAAACATGCCACAATAACGTCCCCTAATTCATCCAGAATCCTTCCTGGGCATCTCGAGGCTGATCTGACCGATAAATTGTCCAGGTTGCCATTTTCAAGTGACTTTTATGAGTTAACGTTACAAAGCAACGAACAGCTAACTAACGGCCACCGGCGTCAGTAATAGTGAGTATTGACGGATTGGGCCTTTAAGTAATCGTCTTTATTTATTTTTTCCCAGGATGGCAAAGGCATGACCCACCCTTCTCCGCATCTGATTGGCCTAGCGTCAAACGTTGTTGATCCAATCACATTCGCTTGGCTATTCCTATAAAATCCATATAAAAGGGAGCATGTTGCTCTGTTCTCTGTTTACATTTTTGTCCAACTTATGATGTCATAGTGATGTCATAAGACCACTGATGATGTCATCAGTGATGTTATAAGACTGACGATGTCATCAGTGATGTCATAATAGCATATTATCGTATGACATGACTGATGAAGTCATAGGCACTGATGTAAACTGAAGTGCAATAACATTTTGTGAGAAACACACATCCCGCGCTCGCATGCACGCAACACACACACACACACACACACACACACACACACACAATTCAATTAACTTTTGCTACGAACTGTAGGCTGTCATCAGTGATGCAAAGTGGAGCAATTGTGCACTGCACCTGCCAATGAACAAAGGCTCAACGGATGTTCTCATCCAGCACAACCCCTATTGTCATAAAACATTTGTTTTGCTGGCACGGCCTAAAAGGGTTAATATTATGTAATGTGGAATGAAATACATTGTACATGACCTCCTTTATGAATAGACATTGGAGAAAACAAATTGGATGCATTTGATTTGAGTATTTTGCATGAAATCCCATAAATCCCTATTTTTCTGGAATTTTGGCAATTAAGGGGTTAATATCTGAAAATGCTCAAGGGTACTCACCGGGCACCCTCCTATATTTTGAATAGGTACCCCCAAACTACAAGAATCAGCAGAGAAAAAAACTTTATCCGACGAAACGAGGTTCAACCCCATGGCTCCTGGACTATATAAGCTGGTGGACTCAGTGAGGCCATTTACACCTGGCATTAACATGCGTTTTCTGCCATCAGATTGCAATCAGATTGTATTTTATCACTTCAGCCTGATTCCATTTACACCTGGCACTAACATGCGTTTTCTGTGATCAGATTGCAATCAGATTGTGTTTTATCACTTGAAATGCCAGGTGTAAACACCCCCAAAACGCATTGAACACGGATTGCAATCTGATCAGCCAAACCACCTCCGGAGGTGGTCAGGGATGCATTGTGTACACATTGAACACAAGTGTAAATGTGTCCTCTCAATCTGGATACAGCAACTTTATGCGGATTGAGAGGACAACCATTTCTGCCATCAGATTGCAATCAGATTGCAATCATAACTCTGGCTTGTGGGCGACTATAGGAGTATAGTAGCACTTCATAAGGTGGCCAAGAGCGCCATCTATCGCAAAAGACAGGTGGACGTGAAAATACGTGAATGGCGGGGAATGAGTTAATGATTAGTGTTCTTATCCTGACAGTAGTAACGAGAATCCTACTGTATGACCAGGTTTCACACCGGCCTTCCCATGATGCCACCTGGCAGGCCGCCCCCTCCTGTGGCCCCTCCCCCAGCGTGGTGTTAGCCCCGCCCACAGCTGACAGGCAGACGCAGACGGTGGGACTGTTCTACCCATCGAGCACCGAGCTGCAGAGGAGAGAAAGCAGAGAGAGCAGAGAGAGGCGGCCACTGCTCACTGCTATCAGCCCAGGAAGAGGTACTGAGAAGTGCTACTACAGCAGTGACAACACAACACAACACCTAATGCTAGGCTATAGTCAAAAGAAATGCTATCAGTTAGTCAAAGTTAGCTTTGGCGATATTCCAATTTCTGGGTGCAGAGCAACTGAAAGCATCTTCTCCTGCTTTAGAGCTGCCCAGGGAACCGAGAAAAAGAGTGAAAGGCTTAGAGCTGAAACATTTAGCCAAAACCTTCAGTTCCTCAAATAGCCACTTGAGGCTGGATCCAAAAGCAAGTCGTTCCCCATAGACCCAGATGTTAAAATGCCAAACCTTAGAGCAGAAATCAACAAGTTTACAACATGGTTCAAAAAGCGATTTTGGTCTCTATAGCTTTCAACTTTCATGCAACTGTACGAGGGCACGGGGGGGGGGGGGGGTATATAATTCAGTTTAAATTTTATTACGGCTTAAAGTTATCCATAATTAAGGGCATTGAGTGACAGGTGGCTAGCCGTGCTGTCTGCTAAGCGTTACCCAGCGCGACACTCTCAAGCGAGCGGGTACCAAAAGGTGATGGTGGAAAAGCAACAGGTATACTACCAAAAGTAGAGTAGAGTAGAGTGGAGTAGAGGTGATACTATGCGGTTGAAATGCGCCATAACAGAATGCTATGATCGACATGTTGATGCTGCGCTGAGGTCTAAAAGTATGAGGATATTTCGTTTGAGTCTGTGTTTATTTCATTAATACATTTTATGCGTGCAGTTTCAGTAGGCTACTGTGATGGGGAATAAAGCCGGACTCGAAAATGTACTGCTGCTGATGTGCAGTGACCTGGAAGTGCAAAGCATAACCACCTGTCGTCATCATCATCATCATCATCATAAATACATAAATAAAAAAACTCACAAGATATATAAACAAATCATTAGCCCCAAAGGGACACTAGATGGCTTTGATTCTTATGTGCCATTGGTAGTGTCTCAATGACTGCTCTAAAAACACCTGCTCCTTGGTGTCCTTGGCCTTAGTATCATGTTTACGCCACCATAAAAAGTTCATTTGAACTTTGAAAAGTCACGAGAAATTATACATAACTAATATTTAATGATCATAATTAGACTGAAATAGAGTCTGTGTCGTCCC
Organism: Poromitra crassiceps; assembly: GCF_964638095.1. NCBI lineage: Eukaryota > Metazoa > Chordata > Actinopteri > Beryciformes > Melamphaidae > Poromitra > Poromitra crassiceps. The sequence goes on along the minus strand of NC_139635.1, from coordinate 3,615,240 downwards.
TCAGGATACTGGAGGAAGCAGCTGGATCATGTGTGCGCTCACCTGAGGAGCTACGCCCAGAACCACGCCCCCTTCAGGGCCCTGCTCGCAGAGCCGCGCCTGGGACAGGTAAAACACGGTGCTGTCGACCTCAGAGCGTGGTGGCCGCGGCACCCATAAACCTCACCATGTTCCTCCTGTCTCTACAGACACCAGCCCACCTCACCATGTTCCTCCTGTCTCTACAGACACCAGCCCACCTCACCATGTTCCTCCTGTCTCTACAGACACCAGCCCACCTCACCATGTTCCTCCTGTCTCTACAGACACCAGCCCACCTCACCATGTCCCTCCTGTCTCCACAGACACCCATCCACCTCACCATGTTCCTCCTGTCCTGTCTCTACAGACACCCGCCCACCTCACCATGTTCCTCCTGTCCTGTCTCCACAGACACCCATCCACCTCACCATGTTCCTCCTGTCCCCACAGACACCCATCCACCTCACCATGTTCCTCCTGTCCTGTCTCCACAGACACCAGCCCACCTCACCATGTTCCTCCTGTCCTGTCTCCACAGATACCAGCCCACCTCACCATGTTCCTCCTGTCCTGTTTCCACAGACACCAGCCCACCTCACCATGTTCCTCCTGTCCTGTCTCCACAGACACCAGCCCACCTCACCATGTTCCTCCTGTCTCCACAGACACCCGCCCACCTCACCATGTTCCTCCTGTCTCTACAGACACCAGCCCACCTCACCATGTTCCTCCTGTCTCTACAGACACCAGCCCACCTCACCATGTCCCTCCTGTCTCCACAGACACCCATCCACCTCACCATGTTCCTCCTGTCCTGTCTCTACAGACACCCGCCCACCTCACCATGTTCCTCCTGTCCTGTCTCCACAGACACCCATCCACCTCACCATGTTCCTCCTGTCCTGTCTCCACAGACACCAGCCCACCTCACCATGTTCCTCCTGTCCTGTCTCCACAGATACCAGCCCACCTCACCATGTTCCTCCTGTCCTGTTTCCACAGACACCAGCCCACCTCACCATGTTCCTCCTGTCCTGTCTCCACAGACACCAGCCCACCTCACCATGTTCCTCCTGTCTCCACAGACACCCGCCCACCTCACCATGTTCCTCCTGTCTCTACAGACACCCATCCACCTCACCATGTTCCTCCTGTCCTGTCTCCACAGACACCCACCCACCTCACCATGTTCCTCCTGTCCTGTTTCCACAGACACCAGCCCACCTCACCATGTTCCTCCTGTCCTGTTTCCACAGACACCAGCCCACCTCACCATGTTCCTCCTGTCTCTACAGACACCCGCCCACCTCACCATGTTCCTCCTGTCTCTACAGACACCCGCCCACCTCACCATGTTCCTCCTGTCTCTACAGACACCCATCCACCTCACCATGTTCCTCCTGTCTCCACAGACACCCGCCCACCTCACCATGTTCCTCCTGTCTCCACAGACACCCATCCACCTCACCATGTTCCTCCTGTCTCCACAGACACCCGCCCACTTCACCATGTTCCTCCTGTCCCCACAGACACCCATCCATCTCACCATGTTCCTCCTGTCTCTACAGACACCCGCCCACCTCACCATATTCCTCCTGTCCTGTCTCCACAGACACCCATCCACCTCACCATGTTCCTCCTGTCCTGTCTCTACAGACACCCATCCACCTCACCATGTTCCTCCTGTCTCCACAGACACCCATCTACCTCACCATGTTCCTCCTGTCCTGTCTCCACAGACACCAGCCCACCTCACCATGTTCCTCCTGTCTCTACAGACACCCGCCCACCTCACCATGTTCCTCCTGTCCTGTCTCCACAGACACCCGCCCACCTCACCATGTTCCTCCTGTCCTGTCCCCACAGACACCCGCCCACCTCACCATGTTCCTCCTGTCCTGTCTCCACAGACACCCATCCATCTCACCATGTTCCTCCTGTCTCCACAGACACCAGCCCACCTCACCATGTTCCTCCTGTCCTGTCTCTACAGACACCCGCCCACCTCACCATGTTCCTCCTGTCCTGTCTCTACAGACACCCGCCCACCTCACCATGTTCCTCCTGTCTCCACAGACACCAGCCCACCTCACCATGTTCCTCCTGTCTCTACAGACACCCGCCCACCTCACCATGTTCCTCCTGTCCTGTCTCCACAGATGGTCTCAGCCGTGATCCAGGAGGACAAGCAGGAAGTCAGTCTGACGATCAGCTTCCTGTTGGCCGGACGGGAGAAAGCACAGGTCCGCCTGGAAACTCTGCTGTCAGTTACTGATGTGCGGGCTTTAATGATCCATTCCATTTAAACTCGGGGCTGGGGTTTTCATGGTTCAAAGATCAGGAACTGTGATGTCACCTGCCCTCAGATTTTCTCTGCCATCACCAGCCCCAACCTAAAAAAATCCAAAATCTGCCCTTCAACAGTAGTTAAAGTGATACTGTTTATTAGCACTTCTGTCTTATTTGTGTCTCATTAAATCAGTTGTACACGCAGGACTGTCTAACTTCTATCTGTGGACATGTTGATATAGTGTCTGTTTGCGCACAATACAGCGAAATGTGTTGTTATGAACTGTTATTGCTAACAATGGCTAGCCTGACTGGTTTCCAGACTGTTTAAATGGAACGCCGACAACTCGGGTGTGACGTCACCCAACTGTGATATTCCTTGTTCCCAATGCAAATGGAATGGACTATTATACTCGCAGTCTGCTTTATTGTGGAATAGCAACAAAAGAAGCAAGCCTTCATTAAAGACATGTCTGCTCACTCCACACTGTCTGTCAGCTGATCAACACACAGCGTCTCTGTGTCAGCTTGATGCAGACTGCCTCTTTCACATTCAATATTTGTTGCGTTTTTATGTAAAATATCCCATTTTTATTGCTGCTGAAATGACACAATTTGACACAAACGCTGCTCTAGTCTAGATTTCTCTTCTAGTCCACCCTGCAGCTTTAAGTCACTCTGACACAAACGCTGCTCTAGTCTAGATTTCTCTTCTAGTCCACCCTGCAGCTTTAAGTCATTCTTAAGGTGCATTCACACCGAGATATTTATTTTTCGCTCTGTCGCTCAAGTCAACCCTTTCGCTCTGTTTAAATCGCTCATCAACAGGCACACGAAATGACGGACATGTGGGGGATATAACGTTACGCAATGTCATGCTGTTTGTCCACTACGAGCCACCGTCATTGTTTACAAGCTAAAGCCTATCAGCGTGCTCCTAATGCGAGCTGCATACCGGTAGTACAGACTTCACTTCATGTCAGCTGTCAGCCTGTCAATGCGGTTTGTTGCCACACAATAAACCAGCGGTTTGTTCCAAGCCAGAGTGATCCTTGACTCGCTCTCACACGGCAGCCAATCAGCATTGAACAGCGAGCGACTGATGCCAGCGTATTTTCGCTCGAGTTGGAATATTTAATCTTGAGCGACGAGCGTATTTTCTCCCTATCGCTTTGTCTCTGCCGCTCGGACGCCCAGCGATTATTCTCCCAGGCGAATATACGCTCAATCGCTCGTTTGCATTGACTTTGTATGTAAACTCGACGCCAGCGACAAACTTTAATAGGTTGGTGTGAACGCAGCTTTAGCATCTTTGCTATCTGGCACGGTGGCGCAGCGCTGTCGCCACTGTCGAGTTTGCATGTTCTCTCCAGGTTCACATTGATTTCTTCCCACCATCAAAGACATACGTTATGGGTAATGGGCTAGCAATCCCTTCCCGTAAAAACCCACTTGCTACAGAAACCGCAACAACAACATTTTGTTCCAGCGAGAATCAAAGTCAAAGTCGGACAGAAAAACCCGTCTTTATTATCACACGACAACCCAACACACACATGCGGCCAGCCACACACACGCACCGATGTTGTATGGAGGAACCCCAGGGGAGCACGGGGAGAACATGCAAACTCCACACAGAAAGGCCCTTTTGACGAGATGGCACTGAGGACATGGGGGGGGGGGGCACACACCCACCCACAGCATCCCAGGTGGGAATCGAACCCAGGATCTTCTACAGTAGCTGTGAGGTGACAGCGCTACCACTGCGCCACCATGGCCCTGGGTGCATGGAGGCCGTTGCGGTTGCGGCCCTAAGCTCCATTTAGGAGTCTACAGAGAATAAGAACATCTTAGCTATCCTGAGCTTATCGGCTGTGTGGAAGGTAACAGCTGGTGTTTGTTCCCAGGAGAGCGGTGAAGTCAGCGGTGATGTCGATGGTGGAGGCAGCGGCGCCCAGCTGGCCAGCCAGGCCGGCGGCCTCAGCAGCATCACAGAACGATCTGTGACCACCAGTCTGGGTAAGAACTTCCGTGAGATGGGTTTTTAAAACGGCATTTTATATTGAAAACAGTCTCCGTCCACACGAGTGTTTTAGAGATTACTTTACTTTACTTTATTTGTTTATTTGGTCAGTGCACATTAATGAACAGTTACCTATACAGAGTTATCTATATGATAACAGTAAATATGTCGGATTTAGCTAAGAGCTAATTTGCATCCGTAGTCCTCAAGACATAAAAACATACAAGATAAAAACAACATCAAAACAGAATACAATAGAGATGACAAAAGACCTAGAATGACCGCAACGCAGATTTATGCCGCCGCCATTAGTTCATTCTTAAGTCCAAATCGGCATTTGAGGCAAATTGGAAGAAATTCCATCAAGCCGTTCTTGAGATATCACTTTAACGAACTTGGGAATGCCATTCGTGAGGTCACAGTGACCTTGACCTTTGACCACGAAAATCTAATCAGTTCATCCTTGAGTCCAAGTCGATGTTTGAGGCAACTTTGATGAAACTCTGTCAATGCATTCCTGAGATATTGTGTTAACAAGCTTGAAAATGGCGTTCGAGAGGTCACAGTGACCTTGGCCTTTGACCACCAAAATCTAATCAGTTCATGCTTGAGTCCAAGTCAATGTTTGAGGCAAATTTGATGAAATTCCGTCAAGGCATTCCTGAGATATCGCGTTAACAGGCTTGAAAATGGCGTTCGAGAGGTCACAGTGACCTTGGCCTTTGACCTTTGACCACCAAAATCGAATCAGTTCATCCTTGAGTCCAAGTCGATATTTGAGGCAAATTTGATGAAATTCCATCAAGGCATTCCTGAGATATCGCGTTAACAAGCTGGAAAATGGCGTTGGAGAGGTCACAGTGACCTTGACCTTTGACCTTTAACCACCAAAATCTAATCAGATCATCCTTGAGTCGAAGTCGATGTTTGAGGCAAATTTGATGAAATTCTGTCAAGGCGTTCCTCAGATATCGCGTTAACGAACATCGGACGGACATACGGACGGACGGACGTCCCGGATCCATAATGCCTCCGGCCTGGCTATCACCGGCGGAGGCATAATTAAGTGCAAATAGTTATGGTTGGTTATGGTTGCAGTGTTGGTTTATTTTGAGCCATTCCTTGAGGTTTATTTTGAAGGTTGGATATATGGGGCATTCCCTTATTGCAACCTTATTGTAGGTATTATTGTATTGTAATCCTCATTGTAACCTCCGTCCATACTAACACGCCTGAAAATGCATATCACATGACCATTCACGTACACTGGGCATGTGCATGCGAGTGTAAACAGGAAGTAAGACCAGAGATTTCTTTGCTTGGACCGACAGCAAGGTGGAATTGTTACTGAAAGTCACACATGAGCATAATGTGGCCAAGGCAGCGGAAGACATCTATAGATTGGGAGTCATTGCAAAGCAAATATGGTGACTTTAGAGTGATACAGGGAGCATGGGTGTCTGCGTCATCATTTTCAAAAGTCTCAATTTCCGCCCGTCCAGACTAAAGCGCAGTCCTGGAGTTTTCCAACTACAACGGGGCAGTATTGGGGGTAACTCATTACAAAAGTAACATATTACATGTAATATATTACTTTTAGCAGTAACTCAGTAATATAACTTATTACCAATAGGATTTCAGTAATATTATACCAGTTACTTTGTCAAGTAATACAAGTTACAAATTGAGTTACTTTTTTTTGTAATTTATTTTATTTTATTTTATTTAACCTTTATTTATACAGGTGAATCACCTTGAGACCTAGATCTCATTTTCAAGTGCGACCTGTTCAAGCAGCATCCAGACAGAAAGTTACAGTAACAAAAGTTGACAGACAATATGACAACAGTATACAGTACCAGTACAGACAATAAATAAAATAACCAAAAGGCTAACAGAGACACATTAGACAAAAAAGGGGGGATGTTAAAAAGGAGATGAATCAAAGCATATATTTAAATAAAGATACAATCATTTACTTTACAATCATAAACATCGCATGGATGCAACTGGGACGTATCCTCAGTGATGTACCCTGGGGTCATAGGATGTTTCGGGTCTCGCAACATCTTACACCCTCGCCCAGGTGACCCAGCCGGTGCTGGCCAAGCCCCAACTTACGTCCCAGTAGCTACCCGCCCCCCCCTCCTGTAGTCTACAATGATCTCCTTGGTTTTGGAGACGTTCAGAGAGAGGTGGTTGTCCTGGCACCATTGTTCCAGGGCCCCCACCTCCTCTCTGTAGGCCGTCTCGTCGCCCCCCGAGATCAGCCCCACGACTGCTGTGTCGTCTGCAAACTTCACGATGGTGTTCGAAGTTTGAGTCGCCACGCAGTCGTGGGTGTAGAGGTCGTACCAGAAGGGGCTGGAGACGCACCCCGGGGGCGCTCCTATGCTGATGGTCAGTGGTGAGGAGGTGAGGTTGCCCACCCTCACCACCTGGCGGCGGTCTGTCAGGAAATCCAGGATTCAGTCACACATTGCTGTGTTTAGTCCCAGGTCCTTGAGCTTGCGTACCAGCCTGGAGGGTACTATGGTGTTGAATGCTGAGCTGTAGTCCACGAACAGCATTCTTACATAGGTGTCCTTCCCCTCCAGGTGGGACAGGGCGGTGTGGAGCACGTGTGCTACTGCGTCCGCTGTGCTCCTGTTGGGGCGGTATGCGAATTGTAGCGGGTCGTGGTCCGGGGGGAGTGTGGGGCGGATCTTTGATATGACCAGCTTTTCAAAGCACTTGCTGGCTATTGGCGTGAGGGCTATTCATTGAGGCTGGTCACTTTCTGCTGCTTGGGAATGGGGATGATTGTCGCTGCTTTGAAGCAGGAGGGAACTCGTTGGAGGGAGAGAGACTGGTTGAAAATGTCTGTGAATACGCCTGCCAGCTGGTGGGCGCAGGCCTTGAGGACCCGCCCGGGGATGCCGTCCGGGCCGGCCGCCTTGCGTGGGTTGATACGCAGGAACGACCGGCACACCTCATCCTCAGTGATGGTGAGAGGGCGGTCTGGGTCTGTGGGGGGTGGGAGGTGGGGGGGGTTGGTGGTTAGGTGGGAATGGGAGGGGTGCTGAGGGGTGGGGTGGAGGAGGGGGGAGAGGTGGCGGAGAGGTGGTTGGGGGGAGGAGGGCAGTGGGGGGGGGGAGGAGGGGTGGGGGGGGGGGCGGAGAGGGGGAGGGGTGATGGGGGGGAGGTGGCAGGGGGGGAGGAGAGGAGGGGAGGGGTGATGGGGGTGGTGGGGGGGAGGAGATAGGGGGGGGGGTGATGGGGGGGAGGAGAGGAGGAGAGGGGTGGGAGAGGAGGGGAGGCGCTCTGGCAGAGGGGTCGAACCTAGCGTAGAACACGTTGAGTTCGTCCGGTAGGGTGGGTGACGTGCTGGGGTTCTGTCGTTTCGATCAGGCTAAAAGCGGTAATTGAGTTTCTTTTTTTTATCATTTTGTAAGCACATTTTCTATGACTGGTAGCACCATTTTGTAACATTGTAATGTCGAATGTATGTATATATGTTTTTTCTTTTCTTTTCTTTTTTCCTGTTCTTGTTTTGTTTTCTTTATGTTCTGAAAAAGTAAAAAAAAACAAAAAAAACATGACATCTCAGGAATGCCTTGATGGAATTGCTTCAAATTTGGCTCAAAGGTCCACTTGGGCTCAAGGATGAACTGATTACATTTTGGTGGTCAAATGTCAAAGTTCAAGGTCACTGTGACCTCACAAACGCCATTTTCATGCTCGTTAACTCATTGAGTGCCAGCCACTTTTGGAGAACGGACGCTCCCAGTGCCAGAGTTTCAGAGCGTTTTCAGTGATTTCTCGAGGCCCACAGAATATTGTGTGATATTACTATGTAAACAGCGAACACGCACAAAGAACGATGAGACTCTCTTCTATCATCTGCAAAAAAAAGTTTATTGATCCCATTTTCCGTTCTTTAGTTATGAGCCGGAGAAGATAGCTTGATTTAACCAAAAACAGCCATTTTTTTCTAGAAGCTGAGATAATGAGCCTTTTGTGAAATTAAACATTTCAAGCACATCACTGACTCTGAAGCTAATATTTTCTAATGTAGTCACACCTCAAAAATAATTTCCTTCAATAAAACAGTGAAGGCCAGGGAATTTTGTTTGGCAGAATAATATTTTTTAGCTGCAACCAGCAGCGCTGGCCCCTGCGTGCGCTGCTGGTTGCAGCTTCTTGCTGGTCTTGATTTGCTGCTGGTGGGCATCGGATATTCTGGCTTGCATTTGCCAATCCTGTCCTGCTGTCTGGGTCTGTCAGTGTTGTGTGCTGCTCTGCGTGCCCTCCCCCCCCCCCCCCCCCCCCCCCCCCCGCCTCAACTGCAAACCCCTCGTAGTGGGAGTGTCTCTGGTGGATTTCTGCTGCGTTTGCTGTGCACAGTGAAGGGTGCGGCCGGTGCGCTACATCCAGCTTTTTTACAGCGTTCCGCGTGTGTTTGTCACCGGCTCCCATGCTTCCAGTTGAGAATAATAACAACTCCACGGCTGATCATGCGGATGGGCTGTCGCAACGGACACGGAGGGGCTCAATTGTGACAGCAGTTTGGCTGTTGCAGGCACAGCTAACGTTATGCTTCATGCATATCGATGCATACGGATGCGATGTGATTTCCGTTTCCCCAACGACTTCTTCTTTGTTTTTTCCTCGCCTTTCTGTAATCTGGAGAGCACTGTCGCCACCTAAGGGTTCTGTAAAATAGGTTAGACACATTCAATAGCTCCCATATTGTAAGAGGCGATGTAAGAGGCTTAGATCCACGTCCCACCGTCAAAAAACGCAATTGACGACTTTAGTCGTCATTGGCACTGAACGTTACTAAATCAATTGATGACTAAAGTCGTCATTGGCACTCAATGAGTTAACAGGTTATCTCAGGAACGCCTTGATGGCATTTCTTCAGATTTGGATCAAACCTCCACTTGGACTCAAGGATGAGCTGATTAGATTTTGGTGGTCAAAGTTCAAGGTCACTGTAACCTCCCAACCGTGGGTGGTTTTGGGGTAGAGGTACGACCAGCCGTGTGGTTGAGGTACTCCCAAACATTGCCTAAATTGCCATAAGGCTGAATGGCCACACCACTGCACTGTGGGCTTCGATATTTGTGCTTGTATGAGTCTGGACAGACATGGATGCAGACGGCTCACTTGTTGGCGGAGGCATACATCCGCAATGCGGTATTTCTAGTTTTAATCTCCATTTTAGAGGTTAGCAAAAGTGGCGGCTAGGCGTAAACATAGCACAAGTTATGCATTTTAAAACAAAACATATTTAGTGTGGATGTAGCCTTATAGACTCTGAGGCCGATACTGAAGCTGGCAGGAGTTGATAGTTTGTACTGATATTCAGTATCAACCAGCCTGCATCAGATCCATCACAGACCGGAGCAGATTAGTTTAATAATATGATGATATCACACCAGATATCAGTCAAACCCCAGTAAGAACATAATCTGCGAATCACAATCATTCAGTCAGTCAGTCAGTCAGTCAGTCAATCAATCAATCAATCAATCAATCAAGCAATCAATCAATCAATCAATCACATGCCTGTCTTATGGAGCACCAGCTTCAATGAGCATCCCTCATCCTGTCTCTCAGGTTTCTGCTTTATTTTGACAGGAAGTGAGCGCTCCGGACGATGCAGGAAGCCCTCTACACCCAAACCTCCCGTGAGTAACGCCATCTGCAGACAGAAAGTCACAAAGCAAAAGTGTGATTACAAAAAGCCCTGTCAACTAAAAAATAACAAAAATCAATCAATGTTACTAGTTAATTTAATGGTTTACAGTTTTAGATGTCATCATATCAACCATCTCAGATTCTTTTTTAAGAAAAGTATGAACCCGGTCTGGGAACCCATCTTCTATCGGTCTGACGATGAGTACACTCTGGGAGAAACGGCCAAATTGGAAGACTTCCTCTTCCGTGCGCCGGTTATTATCTACCGTCCGATTAGCAACTTGAGACATCAGAAAGGAGTTGAGAGATAACGTCTACCATAGGCCAAGTTTGAACTTCATCATATCCCGACTAATATGCCTAAATTACCATAGAAACCATACTCTTACAAACTGCAAAACCAGAAACCAGTAGCCTACAATTTCAATAAATGCAATCATTCTATAGGAATTCAGAACACAGAATTTAAATTCAGTCAGCTGCTGGAATAATTGTCATCACTTCCAATAAAAATAAGGGTCGGATTTAACATAATTCCAGGCACAGCACAAAAGCAATTACAAGTGAGAATTGTACCAACAGCTCATACACAGGTGTCAGAGGGAGGGATGAAGACCTACACAGAGAGGTTATTATGCACACGTTTGATCTGCTGAGCCTAAATCAGGGCTATGCACATATTGGCTCATGTCAGCCAATCCAGACAAGAGTGTGCGAGCGTGCATTTTGCTTTGTGTATATTTAGGTATGGTCTGCATAGTAGGGATCCTGAAATCCCGTGGGACCATTGGATCAGCACTCACACACACACACACACACACACACACACACACACACACACACACACACACACACACACACACACACACACACACACACACACACACACACACACACAGTATATAGTATATAATAGTTGGTGGCCTGCTTTGTGTCTGGTTCTCTCCCTGTTTGTCACTAAAGCCTGTCCCTGTCCAGCCGACAGACGGCCGGTTGCTGGAGGAGCTGGGTCCGGGACGAGGCCAGGTCCGCCTGGTACAGCAGCTCCTGGACCAGGTATCCACCTGCTGGGTTTGTTTGTTTCACCCTACTGAGAGTGCCAGACGGTTGGGGTTCAGCTTGGCAATCGGGTCACAGAACTGTGGACTATAAACTGACTTTCACATCCTTCCTGTGACTGTTGAAACTTGTTGTCCAATGTAGAAAACCCCACGACGCCTGGACGCCCTGGTAGATGAAAACAATTGCTAACGGTTATTGGTTATTATAGATTAAACTTTATTGATCGCTGTTGGGAAATTGGGTTGTTACATTTAATATTTTATTTTAATTTTTTATATCCAATAAAGACACACAAGAACAAAAAAACAAAAACAAACAAGCTCAGTCACAGGAAAGGAAAAGAAAGAAAAAGCATACACATATCAACATTCTGACATCATAATGAGGTGCTACCAGCCGCTATAAGGTGCTTATGTGCTTCTAAGAGACGTTATATATAAGAAGTCAATGGGAAATCAGCTGAGTGAGTTACCCGTCACCCCTAACTTCGTCTAAGTAGGCCATAAATGGGTCCCAGATGGTAGAAAACTGTGAATTGGTCCTCAGGAACCCGAGTCTTGTATACGTATAACTGAAACCATGTCCGTCAGCCATAGCTGAAAAGAAGGTGGGGAGGGGGACTTCCACTCCTTTAGGATGAGTCTCTTGGCGAAGGTCGTCCCCTGTGTCAGAGACTGCTGCACAGCCGTGGGAAGGAACAGAGAAGATTCCAATCAGCTGAAGATGGCAAGTTCCGCCTCCGGCTGAAGGGTTACTTTATAGGCCTTGGGGTACCAATCAAATATTTTGGACCAAAATGTAGGTAATAAAAGGAAAAACCAAAAAGCATGGGACAATGTACCCTCTAACACTTGACACCTATCACAAATTGGTGAGACCGAGGGGTAGATCTTGTGCAACTTAGCCCATGGCACACCAATCGAACATTCTCCAACAAACACGAATGAACACGAACACACCTAGATGTTCGTTTGGTGTGCCATAGCTGTCTGTCCTTGTCTGTTCGTGTTCGGCGATGTTCGGTGATGTTCGCCCGGATTCAACATAGATCGTCATCCGGCCAGTGACGACAACATCTGAAGTTGGTCCAATGATGGTTCCCGGGCGCTGGAAAGAAATAGCGACCACTGCTCCTGGCCTGCCCCCCGGAGGAAAGGACAAGCCTGGATGGGTCAAATGCAGAGGACATATTTCACCGGCCACCGTCAGCATGAGTGTGTGTTGTGGCCGCATGCATGTGTTGTAGTGTGTTCGTGTGACAATAAAAGACGGGCTTCCGTCTGAAATCGTTAAAAAAAAAAACATGTTCAATCCGTGCTTGTTCGGTGTTCGCGGTTGTCTGGTCAGTTCACCATGTTTTCAGTCGCGTATCCATGGAAACGGAGCTCGCGCACACGCTCTGGATCTTGATCTTGATCCAATGATTGGACCTTCTTCTTCTTTGGTGTTTTACGGCAGTTGGCATAGTTATTGTTGCATTACCGCCACCATTTGGATGAAATTAGAACAACTGTTGTGCTGAATATGTTTGGTCGGTGTGCCATGCTTTCAAACAATCTCCAACATCTGCCAACATTCACAGACAATTGTCTGTTTGTGTTTGTTGGAGAATGTTTGATTGGTGTGCCATGGGTTTAGACTTCAAATAATGAAGATGGTAAGTGACTTTAAATTGGATCAGCTGGTGTCTGCTGTTGATTGAGCAGGAAATTGAATAATAATATTGAGAAATATATTAACATATTAAAGGCCCCCTCCAGTCAGTGTTTCTACCTCTTTAACAGTTAATCTTCTTTTTCAAAGGTCAGATTCTGTGCTACATTATTTGCGTAAGAAGCTACACCCAGGAAAACAGCGTAGTTCTCAACAACCGTGCAACAGATTTCAAAACAAGTGGCCCCATTGAAATCAGTGTGACTCGTACATGTTAACGCTAGTGTTTCAGTCACGTCAGTGGCAGTTTGAGCACGAAGTAGCTTAGTACAGCAACAGGCAGCGGGCGTGGCTAACTTAGCTAACACCAAGCTAGCTCGTTAGCATTCTAGCTTGTCATGATTCAGAATTGAATTGACATACCTATGACTACAGTTCCACTAATAGTCATAACATACATTTCTGAACTTGTGCACAAAATTAAGTTATTTGCCCAAAAATATAATAGTACCTAAAATAACAGGCAGGGACTGCAGCTTCGGTAACAGAACAAACAAAATGAATGACATTTGTACAATATGAAAATACAAATTTAAAACTGACATAAGTCGGATATGTGAACAAAATGAATTCACAGTATATTACAGAATGTAACAATTATTATCATTGGAGTTAAGCTAAACTTTAACAGCTTGTATTTTAATAGTGCTGGCTTTGATTTGGTGACTAACCTGTTCTCCTTCTCACGGCCTGCAGGGGGCGGACCCGGCGTGCCGGAGCAGCGATGGCCGCCCCGCCCTGCTGGTCGCGGTAGTGAATGGTCACCATGATGTCCTTCCTGTTCTAGTGCAGCGGGGCGCTGACGTCAACCAGCAGTCCGGACCGTAAGTTCACAAAACACCGGTGATGGCTGGACTCGAGTAAGCCATATCTTTTCCCCTAGTTTGGCAGTGGCATGACTCACCCTACTCTACTACCTCTCTGATTGGCTTACCCTGATATTCTACCCTAACCATAACCAATGCTTCATATTCATACACAGTAAACTTGACTGGAAGAAAAACTCTGATTCTGTGCTTAAAAAAGCACAGTCACGTCTTTTCCACCTAAGAAAGCTTAGATCCTTTGACATCAGCAGGTCACTCCTAAATGTCTTTTACCAGGGTATTCTTGCTAGTGTCCTCTTTTACGCTGTGCTCTGCTGGGGGGGCAGCATCACGGCTATAGACAAAAGCAGGATAAATAAAACCATCAAGAAGGCTGGATCAGTGGTTGGCCTTCCTCTTGACTCCCTGGAGACTATTATTGCCAGGCGAATAAGGACTAAACTAAATTCCATTCTCTCTTGTGTAGACCATCCCCTCTATAATATATTCCACGCTCTGCGAAGTTCGTTTAGCAACAGATTTCGTATGCCTCCTTGCTCTACTGAGCGATATAGAAAGTCCTTTGTGCCTGCTGCGGTTAAATTCTTTAACGAGCACTGTTAGTTCTGTTCATGAGGCTTCTTACTCTGTCATTTGTGTGTGTAACCTTGTATTGTATGTTTTTGTTATTTGTTTGTGTTAATTGTATTCGCTCTGGTGGCAAAACATGTTTCCCTTTGGGGATTAAGTAAATAAACCATACCATACCATACCATGCCTTAACCCAACCCTTCCTTCGCCATCCAAGATGCCACTGCCATCCTAGGATTCTCCCCCACCCCCCTCACTAAGAGTTGGACTGGAGGCACTGAACACTGCCCGCAAGCATCATCAAGTTAAAACTGAGTAACTTGTGAAAGATTTTCTTATAACTTGCAATTTCATTTATAGGCCAGACATTCGTCTCAAAATACCATGTTAGACGCAGTCTGGTATACAGAAATAACAGACTGCTGAATGTAGTGTTTGACCAATCAGAATCAAGAACAAGGCTGTGTAATAAAGAGAAATAACTGCTGCCTCTTGCAATAATTCATAAAGCGATTTTACTTTTTCCAATTAATTGTGCAGTATATAAAACTACCAGCACTAATATTATGACTACTACTAGTGAAGACAATAACGACAATATGATATTAACAGATAGTTTGCTGTATCAATTGGCAGTTTGGTCTGTTCTGCTCCTCTCCTGTGGGATTCCCAAGGGTTCTATCCTCGGGCCTCTTCTGTTTTCCTTATTTGCATCCATTTGGCTGTATATTCTCAGTAGCTTTGGTTGAATCTCTTGTTATTTCTTTGCAGACGATACTCAGTTGTATTTATCTGTCAGTCTGGGCTCTCTCGGAGACGGTTTGTCTGTCTGTGTGAAGGACGTCTCTCCATGTTGTCCTCCTGTCCGTCTCTTACAGGATGAACACCTCCCCTTTGCATGAAGCTGCAGCGCTGGGTAGCCAAGGCCTGCAGAGCGCCCAGGTGCTGCTGGGGTAAATACACACCAATATACACACTCGCTATACAACTCATTATTTCAGGTCTGCCTAGGCAATTTTATAATACTAGGCATCTCGCACACTATGCGCCTCTCCCTCAGTCTCTCTGCCTCTCCTCTCACTCAGTCTCTCTCGTGTGTGTGTGTCACTAATGACATCATCAGTGATGTCACAATGCCTATGTATGACATAACTGATGTAGCTCGGCTGCTGCGTGGCCTCGCTTGCCCTATTGGTGCGCGCGGGTGTGTGTGTGTTGCTCACTTGCATCAGTGATGTCACCAATGCCTCCTTGTGTGTGGCTGTTTGCCCCATTATGATATTGATGATGACACCATCAGAGTGTGTGTGTGTGCCCCCCTATGACATCACTGATCGGTCTTGTCACAATGCCTCCTTGTGTGTGTGTGACATCACTGACCAGTCTTGTCACAATGCCTCACAAAGGTTCAGTACCCTGGCCCAGTGTACTTCTATTTTCACATTTTTATACTGAATTTTGGTTAAAGTATCTGTCTTAACCTGTTGCCACAGAATTTGTAAAGAAAATTTGAAAAGATAATAGGTGATCTTGATGTGCACAGTGCACATCTGATCATTGAATGGAAATCATTTCAATTGGGGAAAATGTCAGTTTGACCAAGATGGGCCTATGAATTACTTGGGATATTGTTTTTCATTCTGGAAATAAGTTGGAATCCACAATCTTTCCACGTAGCCCTGCAAGCTGCTCAAGTACACCAAGGTTGGGAATCACTGCTTTAACCTGTTTATACACTAGACTTTATACACTTGATTGATTTATTGATCAGGGGCAATAGTTTCTCAAGCCTTGTGTGTATGTATGTATATATACCGTATATATATATATATATATATATAGATATAGATATGTATAACTGTGCAAAGGAGCATACAGCTTGTATCTTCTCCCGGCTGACCTGAACGCAGCATGCTCTCACTTGCAATTGTCATCATCACGTCATCACACCTCATTTCCTTTGTGTTTCAGCCTTGGCGCCAGCCTGCGGAGGAAGAACGGCAGCAGCCAGACGGCGGTCGACCTGGCCATGAGCTCCGGCTGTGCTCCCATGGTTTCTCTGCTGGCGGCCTGGAGTGGGCGGGGCTTACTGGGCAAACCCAAACTGGACACTTTCTGATGCTGGACAAACCTAGTGTCCTCTAGAGAGAGAGTGGCGTCAGCGGAGGACCAAAATGCGAGACTCATTAGCCAATGAACAGCCAGGAATGGGTCTCGCGCTACTTTTGCATGCTAAAATAAAGCTGATAATGTACAATTTGATTCAAGGGGGAAAAAACCATTTCAGAGTACAACACAAACTGTCTATTTTGCTGCAACTCGACAGTGCTGCTTAATCCAGGACCTTACTTCCTGGAACTCTTGAGAGTAAAAAACTGGTCCATTGGAGTGAATGGAGATGTCGGAACTCTTCCTCCCTCTCACATTCCCCCTGCTCTCCCTCCCCTGCACCCTCCCACCTCTCCTTCTCTGTTCTCTCCTCCTCTCTGTCCTCTCCCCTCTCTCACATTGCCCCTGCTCTCCTTCCCCTGCACCCTCCCACCTCTCCTTCTCTGTTCTCTCCTCCTCTCTGTCCTCTCCTCCCTCTCACATTCCCCCTGCTCTCCCTCCCCTGCATCCTCCCACGTCTCCTTCTCTGTTCTCTCCTCCTCCACATTTCCCATTTCTCCCCACCCTCGCCCTAATCCGGGCCGGTATCCTACTCCCTCCCCTCCCCCAACCCTAGACCCTACCTCTACCCTGGCTCTCCCTCCCCTGCACCCTCATCTCTCCTCCTCTGTTCTCTCCTCCTCCACATTTCCTATTTTCTCCCCACCTCCCCCCTCTCCTCCCTCACATCCCCCCGCTCTCCCTCCCTCCTCCACTCTCCTGCTTTCTCCTCTTCCCGGTGTTTCTTCCTCTTCCCCCCTTCCCCCACTACTCAAAAGCATGGCACCCACTCTATCCCCTCCAATATTTCGCCACTATTTAAAGCATGGCACCCATGCTCTTAGTATTTCGCCACTATTCAAAGCATGGCACCCACTCTTCCCTAAAGCAAGGCACCCATAAGCTCTATATGTGAACATGTGCTTATTTGGCAAAAGGACTCACTACTAAAGGCTTGCAGCCAATTAAATTAGGCATAGTTTGGTTGCTAAGAAATTGACATATGTCCGTTTGCAAGATGTGCGTCTATATTTCTCATTCTCTCCCCACCTCCTCCCTCCCCCTGCTCTCTTCTCCCCCACACCCCCCCCCTTCCCCTCTCCTGCTCTCTCCTCTTGCTCCTTCCCCACCTCCTATACCCTCCAACATCTCCCATTCCCTCCCCACTCCATCAATCTCTCACATTCCCCCTGCTCTTCCCCCTTCTCCTGCTCTCTCCTCTGCTCTCTTCATTTCTATATCTTCTATATTATCAATTGTTCAAATGTTATCTTTATTCTGTATATTCTTGTTACTGTTGTGTCAGCTAGAATCAGCTAGACATACTTTCTGTGAAGCCCTCTGAGACATGAATAAACTTGACTTGACTTCTATTATACTGATGATGCAGTAAATGCTGGATGTTAAGAACTTACCAAATTGTGACAATGTCTAAATGAGATGTCTATATCTATTAAAACCTATTGATTCACAAATTGTTATGTTTATAGCCCCTTATCGTACAAGCATGTCTCAAAGGTTTTTACATATAGCATCACAGTCATACTACATCATGTGTATCTACACACAACATAGGTTACATACCATGAATTAGGAGCTGGTTTGGTTATTAAAGAGATACTGCACACTTTTTCTGCTGAAAATCAATATATATGGGAATTTAGTAGTGTTGTTGATGAATGCAGGTCAGAATCCTGACATTTTGTGTAAATCTGAGGAATTCTTCATGTTTTATCAGTCACTAAACTGCTCAAAGCTCCAGTACTAGATTCGAATTTCCCCCTTCTTTCTATTGGCTAAAATGATTGGTTATGTGACATTAGCAGTTTATGTCACCCCCCCCATCTCCCTCAACAACACCCCTCCCACCATAAATTGCTGCTGGCTGGATGGATGGTGATCAAACGTCTGCTGTTTTCTCAGCTGGGAGGGACATGTTGGGACTTCTTATTAACATGTTCTCAGCTGGGAGGGACAACATGTTGGGACTTCTTATTAACATGTTCTCAGCTGAGACATGTTGGGACTTCTTATTAACATGTTAACTCATTTTCTGCCAAAGACGTACTCGGACGTACTTTTTACAATGGCGTTCTGTGCCAAGGACGTACTCGGACGTACTTTCATGTTTTGCTTGTTTACATTAGATCAGACCCTTTCCCAGCCTGTGACATTGTTTCAAGTCAAACTGATGAACGGAAGCGCTAAATCACGTTTAGTATTTATAGTATAGTCACCCATTTAGCAGTAAACAGAGTCCGTTAGTGAGTGACGATCATGAGCGGCCATTTGTGCATTGAGCAGCTGCCTGTGATTCCTGTGTGCGTGTGTGTGAGACTCGAGAGAGAGAGCGAGAGAGAGAGAGAGAGAGAGAGAGAGAGAGAGAGAGAGAGAGAGAGAGAGAGAGAGAGAGAGAGAGAGAGAGAGAGAGAGAGAGAGAGAGAGAGAGCATAAGGGTTCATTTGGTCCGTCCAGTCTTGGACTATCTGGTAAATAAGTTCCAGGAAGTAAAAGTCAGTAAAAACTTTTTTTTTTTTTTTTTTTGGGGGGAAAACAAATACTGTATATGTCTGATGTGTCACTGAGGCAAAAAATAAAAGGCTCAAAAGAGAGTTCTGCTTGAAACGGTGTCGTTCACTAAAAACCTATTTTTCTCCTATTTCTGTTACAAAGGAGGGCATTTTCAGTGAAAACAAGCTAACTTCCACTGCTTGTAACTAAACAAGGAAACATGGTCGAGTTTCAGTTTTTTACAAGGGGTAAGAAGAGAGTCTCTGCTTTATTGTGAGATATGTTGTGTAATTTTATTCCTAGCACAGAATATTCTGTGGGTCCTGGAAGATCAGGAAATATGCTCAAAATCCTGGCACTGGGAGCACACAGACCGAAATGACCCTGGCAGAGAATGAGTTAACTGTAAACTCAGTTGAGTCCAAAACACATTGATAGACTGCTGACAATATGAAGACATTTGATTTATTTCAATCAGAAACAAAACAAAACAGAATAGAGTCCAGAAGAAGGGTTGAGAGGGAGATGTGAAGTCAGTAGAAACAGATCAGACAGTGATGTCATCAGTGATGTCAGAGGTGCCCCGCATCGAACCTTCGCCGCTTCCTCCTCTGCTGCTGCTCGAAGAACTGAGTGATGTCATCAGGAGTCACCACCTATCAGAGGAGAGACAGCCTGTTTGTTTTGTAGAAAAACAAAGCGCCTGTATGCACACACTGACGAGTAACATGTTTCTCCCATGAGATCTATTTCAAACACCATAAACAGAACAAATGTTTCTGCATTTTTTATTGTATTTATTTTTTGCATGTTTTTAGCAGGGGGTTCCTATGTGGGGGAAACCCTAGGGGAGCACGGGCAGAACATGCAAACTCTGCAGAGAAAGGCCCTTTTGAAGAGCCCACTTGGGCAGTAGGCACTGAGGATATGGGGATGGGGACAGGCAGGAATCCAACCCGGTTGTTGCATTTTTAAAAGCCTAAGAGGAGCAAGTCGAGTTCACACTAGGAGCTCTGAGCTGTTTTGGGGACTCGGCGACAAACCCCCCCTGATCAGAGGCAAATCACATTAGCTCAGCGATCGCAAATCGGCGCTTGCTTGTTAAGTGTGAACTGTCCACAGACGCGAGACCTCCCCCGAGCACTCACCGACCAGTCACAGAGCTCCGCCGGATATCTAGCCTGCTTGATATTTGTCGTGTCGGAGAAGCCATTCAACCAGCTGCACAGCCAATGAAGGATGATGGCTCGTACAGACTACAAGATCCTCGTCAGTCATCAGTCTCTGTTCCTTTCACACTATACAACTGTCTGTCTTGTGATCAGGAGTCTGAGTCGTTTCGGCTTTCACACTATATGACAAGTCTGTCTGGTCTCCAAACCACGTTTTGTCACAAAAACACACACAAGAAATGCACTGATTTGCAGGGATGAACAAAGCAAGAACAAGGTCTGTTCACTTTTTAGCTGGCTTTATTTCCAAACACACGCTCTCACAACATAAATAGCCTACTTTCTCTGTGTTTGCTCCTCAGACCACCACTCAGAACCGGTGCTCAGAGTCCAGTCTAAACACAATTCAGGCTTATCATAATTATTTTTCACGGAGGGCTGGAGAGCTCGGCGGTGCGCGGAGCGAGGCAGCACAGAGAGCAGTCAACACAGGTAGCCTATCAGCACAGACAGCAGTCAACACAGGTAGCCTATCAGCACAGAGAGCAGTCAACACAGGTAGCCTATCAGCACAGAGAGCAGTCAACACAGGTAGCCTATCAGCCGTGCCAGGCTGCTTGATTGATTGATTGAAAGCATTTATTGACATCAGATTTAAAAACACAAGTACATATCATATACAAGCATTTAAAAATGAGAATATCAAAAGGATAAAAACACAAAAAGGCCCGATGGCTTATTTCCATTGTGGTCCCTCCAAAATGCAAAAGTGAGAGTATGAGGTCTGTGTATGTGTGTATGTGTGTGTGTGTGTGTGTGTATGATAAAGTGTGCTGCG
Organism: Poromitra crassiceps; assembly: GCF_964638095.1. Taxonomy (NCBI): domain Eukaryota; kingdom Metazoa; phylum Chordata; class Actinopteri; order Beryciformes; family Melamphaidae; genus Poromitra; species Poromitra crassiceps. The sequence continues at coordinate 3,594,381 of NC_139635.1, read as the reverse complement.
TGTGTGTGTGTGTGTGTGTATGTGTGTGTGTGTGTGTGTGTGTGTGTGTGTGTGTGTGTGTGTGTGTGTCAGCGTAGGTATGAAACAGTGTGCTGCGTGTGTGTGTGTGTGTGTGTGTGTGTGTGTATGTGTCAGCGTAGGTATGAAACAGTGTGCTGCGTGTGTGTGTGTGTGTGTGTGTGTGTGTGTGTGTATGTGTCAGCGTAGGTATGAAAAAGTGTGCTGCGTGTGTGTGTGGGCGAAATGCGAGGGGGAAGGGGTGAGGGACAACAAACAGGAATCAAAACATAACAGGAAGTAAGACATCAGAGCAATGAAAATCTAACAGTTTAAATGTATTATATGATACACCTTAAAAGATCAATACTGAGGAAGAAACAGAAGAAAAATCGGTCAGTCTAACACAGCTAAATGTTCATACAGGTGAGTCTTTACTACCTTTTTAAAAGTAGGAAGCGACAGGCTTTCGTTCCACAGCAAGGACCCAGTTATCCGGAACGATTTTAGCCCATGTCCTCCGTACCGGGGGATGTCTATGGTGGACTGGCTTGCGCGAGTGTTATAAGCACGGTTCTTTATTTTGAACAGGTCTGAAATATATTTAGGGGCCGTATTATTGATTGCTCTGTGGACATTATTGAGTTTGAGTTGAGCCACGCGTTGCTCAATTGGCAGCCAGTCTAGGGACTTAAAATTATTTGTGTTAAGGTGGGTTCTTCGATGTAGATTGAGAGTAAACCTGACCAGTTTGTTTTGTGAGGTTTGTAATTTGGATTTTAAACGTTTAGTTAGGCTGGAGTACCAATAGGAGCAAGCGTAGTCGTAGTGGCTTTGGATCAGGGCTGAGGCCAGCAGCTTCCTAGTTTTTAAGTCTAAGAATTTAGCCTTTCGGTATAGGAACTTCAGGCAGGAGTGGACCTTTCCCAGTATTCCACTGGCCATCTCCTCGCCTGTCAAAGATTGATCCAAGACATCACCAAGATATTTTACGGATTTGGTAGAGTTGATTTCAGTGGCGTTGCAGGGCACTTTTAGACTTAAAAGTGTAGGGGTAATTGTTTTAAGTCTATGTTTAGAACCAAAAACGATTGATTCCGTTTTTCCTATATGTAGAGATAGCCTCATACAGTAGCTTCATACAGTGACATTGTTTGGAGAAAATAGGCTGTCCTGATACTCGAGCAGCACAGCAAAACTAAATACTGTAGTTATAAACAGGACAGAGGAAACTCTCCTGTAGAAATATGTTTCAGACAGATGGATGCATGATTCAGGGCGCTGCTACAGATGACAGCCTGTGTCACGTCTTGTGCTTCTCGTCATTCTGCGGTGCTCTCTGCTCACGTCTGTGGACAGTTCATCACTTAACAAGCGAGCGGCGAACGTGATTTGCCTCTGATCGGGGGGGGGGGGGGGGGCTCAGAGCGCCTAGTGTGAACTCGACTTAAGTGAGAGAAAGAGATAAACTGTACCAACCTTTCCCTCTGCTGCAAACCTCTGCAGGAAGTCCTTCAGCTCTGTCTTCATGTCGTTGTATTCTGAGAAACAAACAATATACATATTATAGTATTTGTAGCCTGTTATTTTGAAAACCTCAACTGTCTGTTCAGGTCGATGGCATGGATTTTGATATTCATAATTAATTAATTAATTAATATTAATACTTTTTTTTTTCTTATTCATTGATAACTTCATCCCTCATGGGTACCAACATTTTATATTTACTCAGAATTCTAACCCCTCAAATGCTTAATTAATTATTAATTTACAGTAAAAAGTACAGTAAAAAAATATCCATATGTATATATATATACAAAATGTTCCTTCCCATAAAAATGCAAATTGGATTTTTCTTTGGGTGATTATCATAGCCTGGGATATGTCTAAGATTGGCTGGAAGTTTTTTGCAGGGTTACTTACATTGAAGGAGAATTCCCGATTGAAAAGCATGAAAAGCATGTAAAACATGCAAAACTCCCAGTCATTTCCCTCCAAAAACATGAATTTCCTGATTCTAGGCATTCATTGTGTTGTAAAGTCTTCAAATTAGTAGTTTTCACTGGGTTTCACTCTCTTTCAAGTTTTGGTTGGGGGAGGGGGGATATTGCAAGTAGTTGCCATATCTCACCACCAGATGATGCAGTTGCCATATGTGAAAGTGAAAGTAACAGTGAAACTGAAAACTATTAATTTGAAGCCTTTACTCTAGAATGAATGCCGAAGACCATTATGTTGCGCTTTTCAATCAGGAATTCTCCTTCAATGTAAGTAACCCTGCAAAAACCTGTTCCAGCCAAACTTCGATGGCTGGGAGTCCAAAATCTGCCCTTTTTTTGCACGATTTGAGCGAAAAAGCAAAAACGTGCCCAGCCATTACCCCCCAAAAACATGAATAACATTATGTAGCGCATCCATCCTGGAGTAAAGGCTTCAAATTAGTAGTTTGCACTGTAAAATTCAGTTTTCCACCATTTCCCCATGTTTGGCATAGGGATCCATTTCCCATACATTTCATGTAAACTGCATGAAATTGATTGCTGTGCCATAACTGGTTGAAATGGGGGAAAATAGCCAAACAGAGTAGAAACAAGACATTTGAAGCCTTCGCTCCAGGATGAATGCCTAACACCAGGGAATTCACTATTTATTTTAAAAATGGCTGGAGGTCCTAAAAGAGTTGTTTTTGTGCAAAATCAACATTAAAACCAATGGGAAAACGATACAATTGACTTCGAGGCCATCTAATTCTCACAAACCAACCCCAAAATTTCATTTCAAGGTCTTTGGTTCAGGATGAGAGCATAAGTAAAATGCATGCCTTTTGTGAAAAAAGGCTGGGGGGCCCAAAAAAAGTATGTTATAATGGAAGTCAATGAGAATTTCCGATCCATGCCATGGATCCCAACAGACAATTGAGTTGTATTGTTGCTACAGGGTGCCTGGAAGTTTCCCTAACATGGTGATAGAGTGACTTTTGTAAAACACCCCAAAAAATGACCTGGGCTTAATTTCAGACCAGTACGATTGATTGATTGATTGATTGATTGATTCAAGTGTCATGCACTCCATGCCGCCCAACTCCCATGAGTTTACAAGACACATACAACAATAAAAACATCACAGCAATGTTATGGTACATTTAAAATAGCACAAGTCCCAAGTCAGCAACAGGCAAGACAGCAATATAGAACAGTACATCAGTTTCTAAATAAAAGGTTCGGTCTTTGCTTCCATGCTTGACTGATACAATTTGAAAATTTGAGTGAGGAAGGTTCCATTTTTCACAGCTCAAGTTTCTCATAGTCGTCCAATTCAAAAAAGTCAACATAGAGGACATTTTGCTAAAGAGTACGTCCCTTGCATCATCATAAGCAGTACAACAAGAAATGAACCTCATTTTCAGTTTCATGTAATTCACATAAGGGTTCCTGAGCGTAACTGAGCACAGAGATCTTTTTCGTCTGTTCAAATCAAACTTCACATAGGGTTCAACACAGCAACTGTCTTTTATGAGACGATAGGTCCTTAGTTTTGGTTTATGCCATAAGTCGACACACCATTATCTTTATACAAAATAAACATATTACGGTAGTCATAGTCTCCCGGATGTCACAAAATAACCTTTTATAAAAGATAAATGACAAATTGTTTGAATCAAGAAGGGATTTCACTTCATTTGCCCAGGGGTGTCTATGGGCGATGTCCCAATTAAATATATTTTTAGTGAGACTCTGATCAGACATTCTCACCAATTCCAAAGTCGCAGCATTTGAACTTTGTGTCTGATGCTTGGGGGTTCCCATCTCATATCACCACTAGTAGCCAGAACTAGAGCCCGACCGATACTGGATTTTTGAGGCCGATGCCGATACCGATATTAGGCTGTAAAAAAATTCCGATATCGATATATCGGCCGATATTCTTATATTAAATATACACATTATATTACACAATGTTTTTGCAATGATCCCTCAAATATCAAACACTTGACAAAGATATGACTTGACATGACTTGAGATGTAATGTAGGCAGGATATTTTACAGCTTATCAATCAACTTTATTGTCCAAAATGACATCAATGCAATGAAACAGTAAACTGAACTGGGGATTTAATCATTATAAATAACTAGAAATACAAAAACACAAATAGAACAAATATAAAATATAACCTGAATTAAGAAAAAAGATCAAATATACACAACATGTTGTCTATGACTTAAAAATTACAAAATAAAAAAGATATCGGCATATCGGCCAACATAACGGCCGATACCGATATATCGGTTATCGGGCAATATCGGCCGATAATATCGGTGGACTGATATATCGGTCGGGCTCTAGCCAGAACTGGAGTGAGTTTATGAACTCTTAGAAAATAGCGGATGGCTCTGTGATGCACAGAGTTACAGCTTAAGCACAAATTATGCTCAGCGAAATCGACGGCGCTGACTGCGCCGAGGGGGTCACCGCAGCTGGGCGTCCTATCGGCGCAGCTCGGCGTGCAGCTCCTCGAAAATGTGACTCCGCGGCGTCAACTCCTTGTTGTGAGGAATGAGGGAATGCCATTTCCTCATTTTTACAATGCTAGTCCCTCATCTAGCAAAGCCCTCTGCAGGCTCACCGGAATGAGTTTTGAAATGGAGGGACAATAAAATGTCCCCCCACCGACATGATTGCAAGTTCTTGGTAAACGACACGATAACGTTTTGGACGTGTACCGCAGCCAACGCGCTTGCTTTCATGCTCAGCAAGTAAGACTGTCATCTGCGTACAATAATATGCCCACAGTCTGGTCATCAACTTTGATTCCCTTGTTGGATGCCTTCATTTGAAGAGCTAAATCATTGGAAAGTAAAGGTGGGGACAAAACATCTCCTTGTTTCACGCCGAATTGTTGGGGGAAACCATCCAGTAGAATATTCATTAACCTGGACACGAGCTGCAGGTGGTTGATATAGAGACTTAATGGCATAGTAGAATTTCCCATTGACCCCTGTGTTTAAGAGCCTAAGGGGACATTCACACCCAAAGCGCTTTTTTCAGTCAGAACGCTATGAAAATCATGTCGAGGGCGCTTCCATTGTGCACAAAACACAGCGCACGGAGCGTTTTTTTGGCTTCGTTTTATTTTCCCCTGCAGTCGCACTAGAGTTGAGCACACAACGACCACACGGACAGTAGCCAGCTAGTTTTGCCTGTTTGATGTTGTTCACTGTCAACATGAAAGCCAGATTATTGCCAATTCTGGCAGCAGCCGAGGTTGAGGATACCTCGGGAGGAGAAATGGTAGGAGGAGTGGAAAAGACGAGCAGGGCGCTTTTCCTCTAATGTTCAACTTTTTTCAGCTTTAAAACGCCCACAGCGCTCCTCCAAAAACAACAGACGCCACCAGCGCTGAAACGCCAGGTGCGTTCATTAAAAGAGGATCACGTCTAGCGCGTCCTTACATAGAGAATGATATCAATATCATTTACTACAAACCAACCTACCCGAGTAATAAGTAAAGTACGGTAATTTATTATACGTTTAAGCAATATAGCATGAGAGCCAGTGTGTTGTGGCAAATATATCCCGCTGATCAGCTGTTATCCCACGAGGCCGCAGGCCGAGTGGGATAACTGCTGAGCAGCGGGATATATGCCACAACACACGCAGCTCGAGTGCTATATTGCTTTTATAAAACGGTTTCCAAGTATGATAATATAATAATAATAGTAATACTATAAGTCCAACTGCCAGGGCATTCTGGTAGAGTCAGTTGAAACACTACTGTAAGGCGGGACCGCAAGAACGTGCGGGTGATTTGATTGGAACGTTCTGGAGACTGAAGTTGACATTGGCCAATCCTGGCGCTTGCTGAGAAGCTGAGAGCTTTCTGGAAAGCCCGACACGCAGCTCTGCATTCTCAGCGCTTGCTGAGAAGCTGAGAGCTTTCTGGAAAGCCCGACACCAACTAACGTTACGGGGTTAAATGCGGGGTTAACAGCCTTTTTTTTGCAAAGAAGACATTAGCCCGCGTCTATTCTTGTACAAAACATAATTTATTAATTTAAGTATTAGTAAAGTTATAAGCGAAGATCGATTCACAAGGATCTGACAGCTGTCTCCGCCATTTGTTTTTTCTACATTGTCATTTGAGGTAACCAAAGCCTTTTAGTAAGAGAGTTGCCATGGCAACTCAATAATCAGCCGTTTTATAATGTCCATTATAAAACGGCTCTCTCAAATCAAGCAATCTGATTGGTTCACAGCCATTGTATAAATCTAATAACCGAGTCCAATAACCCATGGCCATGGGTTATTGGACTCGGTTATTGGTTGCCATGGCAACTCTCTTACTAAAAGCCTTTGGTTAAAAAACAAAACAAATGGCGGAGACAGCTGTCAGATCCTTGTGAATCGATCTTCGCTTATAACTTTACTAATACTTCGCAGAAAATGATGTTTTGTACAAGAATAGATGTGGGCTAATGTCTTCTTTGCAAAAGAAAGGCTGTTAACCCCGCATTTAACCCCGTAACGTTAGTTGGTGTCGGGCTTTGCAGAAAGCACTCAGCTTCTCAGCAAGCGCTGAGAATGCAACGCTGCGCTCGAGCTGCCTGTCGGGGTTTCCAGAAAGCTCTCAGGTTCTCAGCAAGCGCCAGGATTGGCCAATGTCAACTTCAGTCTCCAGAACGATCCAATCAAATCACCCGCATGTTCTTGCGGTCCCGCCTTACAGTAGTGTTTCAACTGACTCTATCAGAATGACATGCCAGTCGGAGTTGGACTTATAGTATTATTATTATTATTATATTATCATACTTGGAAACCGTTTTATAAAAAGCAATATAGCACTCGAGCTGCGTGTGTTGTGGAATATATCCCCCTGCTCAGCAGTTATCCCACTCGGCCGATAACAGCTGATCAGGGGGATATATTTGGCACAACACACTGGCTCTCATGCTATATTGCTTAATTAACACCTCCAACTGACCATGATTATTTAGACCGGGGGTTCCCAAACTTTTCAGACCAAGTACCACTATGTACCAAACCAGATTTCCCAGGGACCACTTCCACTGCAGATACCAACAATCTTTCCCCATAAAATAAAATGTGCTCATTTAACCATGCAATAGCTTCAAGTAGCCTAAATAACAACATAGGGCTAACATAAGCATGACATGGTTGGTATCAATCAATGTCTTATGTCTTCCATTTTCAGTTGATACCAGAAACTTCACTCTGGCTTCAAAAGTGACCCTGCTACAGCCTCTGAAAGTAAGTTTTTAAAATCGCGATATATCTGAAAATCAGTCCAAGCCTATACTCCTCAGGGTTAATGTGTATTATGTAAAAACTGTTGTTGTCTGTTACAGTTTGGGAACCACTGATTTAGACATTGATTGATGTGATTTAAATATTGAGGTACCGTGAATGATCTCCAGCTGCTGGACTCTGCCCAGGTTGTCAAGCGCTGACATCATCAGTGCGTCGGGACCTCTGACCTCCTGCTCGCTGCGGCTGCCTTTGTGTTCGTACGCCAGGACGGTGTCTGCCTCGTCACGCAGGAAGGACACGCCCGCCGACGCCCACAACTTCTGCAGAGGAAACACTCGGTTGTTTCGTGATCTTCTCATGCTTTCAGATATGTCTGCTTATTTGTAAGATTAAATTGACTGGAGAATCCTTCTTCTGAACAAAACGTGGTACAGCACTCCATGGTTTTATAGAAATGTCATTGACTAAACGTTGTTCTAATCGTAAAAGTTGTTCTAATCCTAAATGATGATTTGCATCAAACTATTTACTTATATTATACACCATTGATAAAAGTGTGATATTGTATATAAGATGTATGTAGAAAAAAATGATGACCTTCTGATCTTGTTTACCTGGCAGGTGATGCAGGAACAGAGTTTTGATCGCCATGACGACGGCCAGAACACAGCTCCTGATTGGATTCTTTTCTGACCAATGGCCTGCAGCTCCTTCAGTCGGCACCTCCCCTCCGGCTCCTCGTGGCTCCGCTTCCGGCTTGGACCTTCGCTCTCCTCTCCCTGAAACCACAGCAGCAAATATTCTGTGTCAGACTAGCTAAACATGGCTAAGGGATGTTAATAATTAACCCTTAGAATCAGAATCAGAACCAGAATCACTTTTATTGCCACAGTATGCAAGTTACATACGAGGAATTTGTCTTAGTGTCTGTATGCAGCGTAGCGGTCACATCAATCTACAGGGATAAGAAGTACCAAGATAACTAACGGCAATCGCAAGGTTGCAAGGTTGCAAGTGCAATCAAATCAAATCGAGTCAATATATACAATATGTACATGAGTGGTGAAGTGTTCTGTGGATGATAAATATGAATTTACGTTGGATTTACATGAGATTTACAGACTGAGTTAAATATACGTTAAATAGGCAGTGGATTTACATGAATTTACAGTCAGAGTTAGATAAGAGTTTACATTGAATGTACATGAAATTTACAAGCTAAGTTAAATAGGCATTAATGTGCAGGGAATTTACATCAATTTACCAGTCCCAGTTAGACAGGCATTAAATTAGATACAGTATGAGCTAGTTTTATGGGGGGGGAGGGAGTTCAGTTGAGTTTAGGAGGAGGTAGTGAGTTTGTGTGTGTGTGTGTGTGTGTGTGTGGGGGGGGGGGGGGGTTGTTGGTGAGGCCCTTGGCGGAAGGGGTTTCCGGGCCTTGTTGGTAAGGCTGATGGCGGTTGGGAAGAAGCTGGTCTTGTGGCGGGTGGTTCTGGTCTTGGCAGACCTCAGTCTCTTGCCGTGGGGGAGTGTCTTAAAGAGTTTGTGGCCAGGGTGGGAGGGGTCAGCCATGATTTTGCGAGACCGCTTCAGTGTCCTGGCTGTGTGCAGGTCCTGGAGGGATGGCAGGTTGCATCCGATTATCCTCTCAGTGCAGCGGATGATGCGCTGAAGTCTGTTGATGACTTTGAGAGTGGCAGCAGCATACCAGACGGTGATGGAGGAGGTGCAGGAGGCTCCGCACAGCCGGTGGATCAGAAGTTCCGGGCAGGGAGGAACAAATAGTTCCAACTTGGCGAGCCGGGGGAAGGCATTGTAAATACATTTGAATCTAGTTCATGGTTAGTTAACTAGATTAGTTAATTAACGGTTAATAATCGGCTAACAAGGGTCAGCTAGCCGCGAAGTACTTCAAAACCGCTTAACGCACACCTACAAGTTGATTATCCCACTTATACAATAGTCATTTGCCAACAATATAAAATAAACCATTGACAAATTTTTGGTTAAAGTTTTGCACTAAAAATCAAAAGATTATGAAGCAAGAGGTTAGGGTTGTCATGACATGAGTAACTGTAGTCCCTTTTAGAACCAAGCCAGTTAGTCACAATATAAGTGCCATCACCGTGCACAGGCTAGCGTTGTTTAGCTAGCAAGTTTGGTAGTCACAATTAATTAGCTTGTAAAACAATTTTCTCAGCAACCGAGCCGAAAATGGATTTCACCAGTGAAGTGAGCCTGACTTGTTAGTCAGATTCAGAAAGAATGCAGGTTTAAGAGGAGGTGTCACCTTGCTGCTGCTCGCCTTCTCTGCTCCCGTTGTCTCCTCTTCTGCTCTTGCTGTCTCCTCCTCTGCTCCTGTTGTCTCCTCTTCACCGCTCTGCTCCTCCTTCTCCTCCTCAACTGTGGCCACATGGGGAACTGGACAGGAAACGCATCACAGTGGTGACAAGTTAGTCACAAGTCTTTGCATTCAAGTCCCTCAAGACTGACAAGTCCAGAGTCAAGACTGACAAGACAGAGACAGACAGAGAGAAGGAGACAGAAGCCGTTTTCCCACATGCGTACCGGAAAATTACCTGTAAGTCAATATCGGACATTTCCCTTCACACTTCGGCTCGCGCATGTGGGAATCTATCAGCGAATTTGCCTGTATGTTGGGGGGCGGGGGGAGGGGGGAGCTTATTTGGGGGGTCGGCAAAACTCGAAATAAGTTCGCTTGTCAGTTGTCACACAATAAATCACACTCGTTTGACTTAGAGCAGCGTCAAGCCGCCAGCGTAATCAACACAGCCGATTTACCCCCTCCCCTCTCTGCTCGAGAGCAGCAGCCACGGACAGACACAGCGAGAATGGCAGAGGCTTGCAAGCTGCTCAACGCTTGTATGTATGTAGAGAAAGCAAATGCACGAAGCGAAATGTGGAAGTAGTTTGCTTTGATGTGCGCGAATGATTAGATGATGCACTTTGAAGAAGTTGGGATCCGTGTCTGAGAGAAATAGTTGCTGGTTCGATGTTTATCCGTTCACCTGCGTCGCGTTGAAGCACTTTTTACAGACTGGCTTCGTTTGATGTGTCCGGGGTTGCCTTCGGAAATCAGCAAGCTGACATACTGCTCTTATTAGGCTATCACAAGATCATTTCGCCAGTTTGCTTTAATGTGCGCGAATGATTAGATTATGCCCGCTGGAACATTAAGCAACGTGTGTAGGCTACACCTCGCCCATGATTGAAGGACCGCTGTGGCGGAAAATGACTGGACCCGTTTCCACTTGCGTCCCCTTAAGAGCATACCGCTCTTCTGACTGGCTCGAAACTGGTGAAATGTCGGCGATGACGGGGTCGCGCTTATACCGGCACGGCGCCTTTCCCACATGCAGGCATTAGACCACGTTCCGGTCATTTTGCGGTACAAAGCGCATGTGGGAAAAGGGCTAGAGAGAAATACGTACCTGCCAGGTGAGCAGCGTAGGTCCATAAGAAGGAATGAAGGTTCATACAGGCTTCACAGATCATCTCCTGAAGCTCCACACAGTCTGGAACTACACAGCCCAGGTGCTGTCACGTCACGGACACACACACACACACACACACACACACACACACACACACACACTTGATGTGACGGAACCATGTTCTCCAGGTTCTTCACAGAAACAGTATCTTCTACAGGTTTAGGTTAGACCAGTGTTACTTTCATTGATGAAAACAAGACAATAACTAAATAAAAAAAGTATCTCTCAGAAGTTCAGAAATGTCTTTAAACATTTAAATAAATAATGCATTACACCTTATAGGTAGGTATTATTAGTAGGTTAACCTGTTATTTCTCATTGACTAACTTTACGGTAGATTTCGTAGAATAAATCGATAGTAGATTAAGTCGATGAAAACTAGACTAAGGGTGGTTTCACATTATGGACTAGGGATGGTATCGATTTTCATCAAACAGCTGAGCCATGTCAACAAACAAACATGCGCTACTGTAGGCAAAGTTTGTTTAAATGGCAGTTAAGCGATGGCTACCTCTAGCTTAATTAATGTTAACATGACAGATGTTTGAACAATTTGCTAACCTGTGTTGTCTGTTTTGGGAGAATGCACTCAGCAGAGGCTCATTGGAGCAAGCTCCTTGAAGAGAGTGAAAGGATCAATTGGTCTCTCTTTTGCCTTCAACCACAGATGTTAGCATTTTTAGCTTGTGTTTTTTCCTCCAGCATATCAATTAGGTTATTGATGCCATTTCAGCCATAATGAATGAAAGTAGCCAGCGCCAGAAGACAACACGATACAACGCGTCCGAATTGATATTATCCATCAAGAAAATGATATGAAATAAGATACAAATATGCAGCTACAATGACACTCCCCACTTGATATACTCTACTGTAGCGAGAAAACATGAAAGCAATATGGGAGATGAAACATTACCAATGTAGCTAGCTTGTTTGAGTGAAATAAACTACCGTGTTGCAGCATGAGACTAGATTCGTTTTTAATTGTAAAGTCAGCCGAATGTTAAGGACTCAATACGTTAGCCGATATCAGTCTGCACTGTCAACTCAGAAGCAGTCAGGCAAGTATATTGACTTGTTAATCAACATAAACGTTGATATCTGATTCGGTATGAAAGCAAATGCTAAAGGCTACTCACTATTATCAACACAACTGGCTTTTACACTAACGTTATAACGCTACATTTTTAGTTCATCACAGTATAGAAACTAATACACAAACTCGTATGTACCTATTGTAGTAGATCACAGACACCCAAGTCCAAACCATCCACTACAATACTATCCATATAATCCACTTGGCAAATGTTGAAATGTAGCCTACTCTTCTTCTTTGTGTTTTTGGCAGATTGCCACCTAGGTGCATACAGTATCGCCACCATCGTAAGCATGGCCGGGGACGGAACATTTCTAATGTGAAAGCTGACCGGTGGGGGAGAGGGGCGTTCCTCCTAATGTGCAAACGCCCTAAAACTAAAACAATTCAGATGACTAAAATATGACTAAAACTAAATGGCATTTTAGTCAAAAGACTGACTAAAAATGTTAGTCAAAAGACTACGACTAAAATGAAATCTAAAGTAAGACTGGGTTAGACAGTCTCACCCTGCCGTGAAGCCAGTCCTCGCACATGATGCACTGAATCATCTCATCTTCCACCTGTCAAGACAAGAAGCTGTTATGAAATATAAAGTATAATAAAAATAGATCATATATGTGACAGGGACTGGTGTTTTGGGTAACAAGTAGGGGTAAGGTCATTTGTCCTTTCCTTTTCTTTTTACAGATTATGAAATTGCAGATTTCTAAGCTTTCAAATTATGTCATACAATGATTCCAATTCCAATGGAATCTGAAAATAGTTGAAGGAGATATGCTTATTAGAATGTGCGCATTCCTAAAAGCAACATTCAGAGAACAACGCCCTGAAAGTTGGTGAACACCTTGTTTTGCCCTGAACAAGTTTAGTATTTAGTGATCCTAAAACTGTTGTTATATTGAGTGTGTTCAACATCTAAACTGTTGTTATATCGAGTGTGTTCAACATCTAAACTATAGTGTGTTCAACATCTAAACTATATTGAGTGTGTTCAACATCTAAACTATATTGAGTGTGTTCAACATCTAAACTATATTGAGTGTGTTCAACATCTAAACTGTTATATCGAGTGTGTTCAACATCTAAACTGTTGTTATATTGAGTGTGTTCAACATCTAAACTGTTGCTATATCGAGTGTGTTCAACATCTAAACTGTTGTTATATTAAGTGTGTTCAACATCTAAACTGTTGTTATATCGAGTGTGTTCAACATCTAAACTGTTGTTATATTGAGTGTGTTCAACATCTAAACTATATTGAGTGTGTTCAACATCTAAACTGTTATATTGAATGTGTTCAACATCTAAACTGTTGTTATATTGAGTGTGTTCAACATCTAAACTATATTGAGTGTGTTCAACATCTAAACTGTTATATTGAATGTGTTCAACATCTAAACTGTTGTTATATTGAGTGTGTTCAACATTCTAAACTGTTGTTATATTGAGTGTGTTCAACATTCTAAACTGTTGTTATATCGAGTGTGTTCAACATCTAAACTGTTGTTATATTGAGTGTGTTCAACATCTAAACTATATTGAGTGTGTTCAACATCTAAACTGTTATATTGAATGTGTTCAACATCTAAACTGTTGTTATATTGAGTGTGTTCAACATCTAAACTATATTGAGTGTGTTCAACATCTAAACTGTTATATTGAATGTGTTCAACATCTAAACTGTTGTTATATTGAGTGTGTTCAACATCTAAACTTGCATAATGGGGGGGGGGGGGTCTTGATTTGTGTGATTTCATGGTTGCCACCAGACCGTGTTACATATTTCAGAGGCTAGCTGCTTTCATTCTTAGATGTGCCATCCTGCCAGCCTCCGTGGGATTAAACTACAGCAAAACACAAACGATAACTACCAGCTATTAACACTGCAAAGTAATTAAATCTGACCATAGTCATTTTAAAAAGTAAAAAACCACATATATGTCACATTAAATATTTATTTCTGACAGTGGTGATGAACTTTGAGAGGGAAGGAGGTCTGACCTGATCGTCTGGGTCGGGGTAGGGCCTGTTGCAGGTACAGTACACCCCAAAGAAGTTGTGGCTGTATTTATTCTGACTGTTCAGTCGCTCCTTCTCCTGAAACAAATATTATTATTTATTATTATTATGTTTTTCTGATTTCCCCCCCATTTTCTCCCCAATTGTACTTGGCCAATTTCCCCCCCCTGCTGCCCTGGTCGCTGCTCCACCCTCCACCGATCTGGGGAGAGCTGAGACTAGCACCATGCTTCCTCTGAACAGCCGCTTCTTCTCACCCGACAGCGGGAGCTTCACCGGTAGGACAGAACACCTGGAAGGATCACGCTATTCCGACCAGTTCCCTTCCCCCCGAACAGGGGCCCCAACCGACCAGAGGAGGCGCTAGTGCAGCGACCAGGACAAGTACCCACAATCCGGCTTCCCTCCTGCAGACACCAGCCAATCGTGCCTGTATGGAAGCCCGACCAAGTCGGAGGTAACACGAGGATGTGAACATTATTATTATTATTATTATTATATATTTTGACTTAAGTCGCTCCTCCTGAAACAAAGCAAAGGATAACTTCACTAAACTTAAAGGAACACAATTTTCAACCAGCTTTGTATCATTACAAAATCAGTAGTATATCAGAGAACTGTAAACAGTTTTGCAGGCATTAATTTAGTTATTGAGAGTTGATTTGGGTTAAGTTGTAGACCAGTGATGTCATTTGTGCATGAATGACATCACATGACCAGGACGCTGAACTTCTGTCTGTTTACCAATTCTAATGAACAGTTTGTCATCAGTCACAGTGACACCTACTGGACACAGCTTGCACTGCAGGTCTGTGAACTTGCTGTTCCCACAGTCACAGCGGAAGTTCCTGTGGAGAAGAAAACGTCTGAGTCAGCGAATAGCCAACCCTGACCAACAGGCTGCCGGTTCAAATCCTGAAACACTCAAAAGTCTTGTGAATGAATCGAAAAGAGAAGATACTGTAGTGATGCGCGCTTCGTCAGTGCACCCTGCAGCCTGGGCTGTCGTCCGCTCAAACAGTACTTCACGGGGCGGCTGCGTGTCAATTGACGTGTCCTTAATATGCAATGCGTGCAGCTCTAAGCAGTATAGCCTATCGGAGGAATGTTTTTGTTTAGATGGCTGGAATATTCAACTTGTCTTCTCGTTTTGTTAATGTGTTTTTTTCTGCTTGTAGATGTAAAAATAAACGCTTTCTAATGAAAAAAAATCAAGCATTTGTTGTGGTAATAGTTTAATGGGGCACAGACAGTCAAATAGCGCATTTTAATCTTCTCGGTTAACCGACCAATTGTCGGCTAATGAGGGCCGGTTGTCGGTCAAGAAAAATTATGATTTTCGACATCCCTACATCACACCGAATCTAACCGGTATACCGAATTTTGCCACTAGGTGTCGCACTTTGAGCAGTGCTTCCCAGTTTAGGCGATAAATGAGTGTAGTGCGGAGTCGCACTACAGTGTGGTGGCGATAATGCACCTCTAAGCTGGTTTGACAACCACCAATAATAACTAAAGAGGAAGAAGAAAGAACGAGTTGTTTTGTTTATTAAATGACCGTCTGCGAGATGTGTCTGATTCTCAAGTGAACGAGCTATAGGTGGCATTTCTAGGTAGGAAGTTGTAATTAGGCTGTCTGAAATCAGTTTAATACATAAGTTTACTGAATTTGCAACCTTTCTAGGTACCTGTTTTTGGCCAATTTTGGTGGGTTAGGATATCCCATGATACCTTGCGTCCCTTCCAATCAAAGAAGAAGAACGAAACAAGCCCGAGCGAGCCCCTAATGGCAACGCCCACAAAGCCTCCCGCAGCAGAAAAAAGTGAAACAACATTGGCTAAATAACAAACATCTGTCACTTTCTTGTCGTTTTTTTTTCAAGAATAGTCAATAATGTCAACCTTTACCTATTTTTTTTGCAGTCAGATGTTTGTACAGTGTCAGGAAAGTCACTTTTGAACAATAGTAGGAAGCATCTTAGCTGACTGTGTTCTGGACAGCAGCCGGCTAGTTAGGTTGCTATTAACTAATGTTAGAGAACTCACTCCGCCCGCCCCAAAGCAGGACTAAAGGTAAAGGTAAAGTAAAGGTAAAGTCCCACTGATTGTCACACAATGTGTGAAATTTGTTCTCCGCATTTGACCCATCCCCTGGGGGAGCGGTGAGCGGCAGCAGCGCTGCGCTCGGGAATCATTTGGTGATCTAACCCCCCAATTCCAACCCTTTGATGCTGAGTGTCAAGCAGGGAGGCAATGGGTCCCATTTTTATAGTCTTTGGTATGACTCGGCCGGGGATCGAACTCACGACCTCCCAGTCTCAGGGCGGACACTCAGACCACAAGGCCACTGAGCTGGCTGACTACACAGCCAGGATGATAGCATTGTTGTAGGTTTCTGCCGTTAGCTTGCTAGCTAGTTAGCGTTGTTTTCACTGCGGCGGCAGGGGACATTTACAGCAACACACAGGGAGGAGGGAGCTGAAGCCGCTCTGATTGACATGGTCGGAGCCAATGACAGAGCTTGTAATAAGCGGGCAGCGGACATCCGGCAGCGACTGAAACGTTTGCTCCAATAGAGAGCCAAAGTACCTTGAAAAAGGCAAAGTCAATCTAAGCTGACCTTAGCCACCCTCTGACCTTAGAGTTTGAGCTGCTCCTGTCCGGTCGCAGATTCAGTCTGCTGCCAAAATGCAGAACCAACAGACACAAAAACGACTTTGTTCCTGCTGCTGTTGGCTTCTTAAATAGCCCCATGTGATTTCCACTGTAACTGCTGTCAATTGTTTTTTATGCTTCTACTGGTTGGTCCACAAATTGCCCCTCGGGGATAATAAAGACTACCTTGAACCTTGAACCCAAAGTGGAACGTCACTTCCTGCTTCAGCACTGTAGCAGAGATTTTCATCCGCCATTCATTTTCCCATAGACATTTCGTAAAATGCTTCAAAAAAATAGTTTTACTTCGTCAAACCAAACGGTTCAGATATATTTAGAAACAGGAGAGACCACATAACATTTCACTCGAACCAAAACGTAAAGAAATCGAGGATTTAAAGAAAATATTTTTTCTGTGTAGTCTTTTTAAGTTTTGGTCAGAGTGAGATGTGCCACGTGCAAACGCATCTCCCCATGATATACTCAAACACCAGCCGCCCGCCCCACCTTCAGAGGCATCAGTAAGTTTCCACTGCTCACAGAAGTTCCATCTAGCCCAGTACATTTCCACCAGCTACACAGGTTCAACCTTGATCTTTCATCAGAGACAATACAAGCAACAACCAATTAATAAGCAATCAATGAATGATTTTGCACTCACAATGGTCTCTCCCGATTGTAGAATGGTAGGGGAAACACTGAAGTTAGTTATTTAGAGCTAGTTAGCGTGTCTTACACCTTGGTGTAGAACTCAAACAGGTCATGGCCTTGGCATATCTCTTGGTGTAGAGTTATACCCCGTTCAAGACAACTCGGACCACCGGGAAAAAATGGGTTCCGACCTGTAAAAAGTGAATTGAACAGTCGTCCAGGCCGGAATTACAGCTGACGTCATACCCACACATCTCATCCAAAATGTTGCATTACCGCCTCCACTTCCCAGAACCCTCCTTGGTTTTTCCCAGTGTTTTCCCTCCGGACAGGGAAGTGCAGCGTGAACGCAAATATGCCAGGGGCGGACGCTCCGAGATGAAACCTCCGGCGGTCCCGAGTTGTCATGAATGGGGTATTAATTAAAGACAGTAAGTGAGTTACAGTTAGCTAGGTAGTGTGTACTTACAAGTTAATTAAAGTTATGGTCTTACCTCTTTGTGTAGAGTTAATTAAAGATAGTTAGTTAGTAAGAGCTAGTTCATGTTTAATTACCTCTTGGTGTAGAGCTCAAACAGCTCGTGGCCTTCATGACACTTGTAGGAACAGGCCAGGCAGACCCCTGCTGGCTCTCCACCCCGCGGTGTGCACGTGCTGCAGGCGTACAGTGCCTGACGCTTCACATAACCCTGGGAGCACGCACACACACACACACACACACACACACACACACACACACACACACAATAAACTGTATAAAAACATGTACATGTAGGGCGACTGAACGCGAGTAGGCAGCTGTACCATATACTTAGGGCTGTAGTGGAGGCTAAACGCACGTAAATGCCATTTACGCACCTTTTTCAATACGACATAGCGTTTACTCACCTTGATAATCAGATCGTTTATGCCAGGGGTGCCCAAATTCTTTCCCATGAAGGGCCAAAACTCAATCTGGGTGGAGGGCCGAGGGCCAAAAATAAACGTTGTGGAATTACATAAAAATGTATTGTGTTTTATAGAAAATTAACATTCTAAATCTAAAATAACATTTCAATATAATAATCTACCGTACTTTGTATCTGTTTGGTAATTGTAATAATTTGCAATTGGTTATATATATTTAAAAAAACATCTGCATTTGTGGGGAGCTTAAACATTTAATCAGTAAACACCCAGTTTAAAACAGTTGTATTTTCCACCTTTGTAATCAAGAGAGAAATTTGACTTAATTCGCAACTTGAATTTGACTTTTGTAAACAATTTGCCATGACAATTTGCAGGGATGCAATCTCAGGAGTGAACACAGTATCCGCAGCCACATTCAGACACTGTTTCACAAAGTCACCACATGAAAAAGCTCGTCCACCCTTTGCAATCACTGCAGATATCTGATAACTTGCCCGAGTTGCATTCTGGATAAAAAGAAATCGTCAACTCCATTGTTGACAGCACACCCAAGGACTTCACACACCAATTAAGAAAAGAAAATTTTTTAGCCGACCGTATCCCACCTACTGGGGAACCTACTCGCCTCCGCCTTGCCTGTGATGTGCCCTGCGCCGCTTTCCAGGGAGAGCGGTGTCTTTCACAAGCTGCCTGTCTGACCAAGGCCACCGGAGCCCCGCTCCTCACACTCTCTACACCCGTCTGTCCAGACAGCGGGCAGCTTCCCCTCAAACAACTACCAAGAGGCTAGCGGAGTAGCCGTGTTTCTGAGGTACAATAATATCAGAAGTAAATGATCCAGTTTGAATGCCGTGCCAGCAATGCGCATTTGGCAACCTGACCACACTTGGTGATCTGAACGCCGCTCGGTTAAAAATGTGTTGGGAGGGGGGGAATGGATGGTAGCGTTTTATAACTGAAGAGTGAATCACTTGGTGTAATTTCAGCAAAGAGACATTAATGATTTCCCTCTGATCAAGTTAAGGTGTGATGGCGAGCAATTTGCTCTCCTGTCCACCGACGAGGCTTCCACCACTCTTCTCTCCTCTCTCTCCTCCGCTCTTGATTCTCTTTGCCCACTCACCACTAAGCCTGCCCGATCTTCTCCCCCTTCTCCTTGGCTGACTGAATCTCTGCGAACTTATCGAACTGAGCTTCGGGCAGCTGAGAGAAAATGGAGAAAATCACATCTCCCTGAAGATCTCTCTTCCTACCACCTTATCCACTCAAACTTCACTGATGCTGTCTCTAAAGCAAAAACCTCCTTCTTCATCTCTGAAATCCAGTCCTCTGCATCCAATCCCAGTAAACTGTTCTCCACCTTCTCCACGCTCCTCAACCCTCCCTCTCCTCCCCCTCCCTCCTCCCTCTCTGCTGATGATTTTGTAACCTTCTTTACTAAAAAGGTGGATGACATCAGCTCCTCCTTCCATCCTCCAGGCACCCTCACTAACACTCCCGACTCCAATCCTGCTCCTCGGCCCCCTGTCCCTGGATTTCCTTCCTTCTCTCCCCTCTCTCCAGATGAAGTGCTTAAACTCATCAGCTCGAACCGAGCCACTTACTGCCCCCTCGATCCCATCCCTTCCTCTCTCCTCCAAACCATCTCACCTAACATATCTCCCTTCCTCACTACCTTCATTAACTCCTATCTGTCCTCTGGTCTTGTTCCGCCTGCTCTAAAGACTGCAAGAGTCAAGCCTCTGCTTAAGAAACCCTCCCTTGACCCTACCGCTATTCAGAACTACAGACCTGTCTCTCTCCTCTCATTCCTTTCCAAAACCCTCGAACGAGCAGCGTCCGAACAACTTTCTCTCTATCTCTCCCAAAATGACCTCCTGGACCCTCTGCAGTCCGGTTTCAAGGCCTCTCACTCCACTGAGACAGCTCTTCTTGCTGTCACAGAGGCCCTTCACACTGCTAAGGCCTCATCCCTCTCCTCTGTCCTTGTCCTCCTTGACCTGTCTGCTGCCTTCGATACAGTCAACCACCAAATCCTTCTTTCCACTCTGTCTGACCTCGGCATTTCAGGTTCTGCACTCTCCTGGTTTGCTTCCTACCTCTCGAACCGCTCATACCAGGTCTCATGGAGAGGGTCCCTCTCCAGATCCTGTCCTCTTACCACCGGTGTCCCCCAGGGCTCAGTCCTGGGCCCCTTACTTTTCCTTCTCTATATCAGATCTCTTGCCTATGTGATCTCTTCTCATGGCTTTTCTTATCACTGCTATGCTGATGACACCCAGCTTTTCCTTTCCTTCCCCCCCTCCGACACTCAAATCGAGGCTCGCATCTCTGCATGCCTCAAAGACATTGGCGACTGGATGTCTGCCCACCACCTCAAGCTCAACCTTGGTAAGACAGAGCTACTCTTCCTCCCAGGAAAAGACTGCCCTCTCGCAGATCTCTCCATCTCCATTGACAACACCACTGTACTTCCCTCCCAAACAGCTAAGAACCTTGGGGTGATCCTTGACAACCAGCTGTCTTGCTCTGCCAACATAGCTGCTACAGCACGCTCCTGTAGGTTCTCTCTCTACAACATCCGCAAAATCCGTCCCTTTCTCACAAGAGAAGCGACTCAACTCCTGGTCCAGTCTCTTGTCTCCTCCCGCCTGGACTACTGCAACGTGCTCCTGGCCGGCCTACCTGCCACCGACATCCGACCGCTTCAGCTCATTCAGAACGCTGCAGCCCGTCTGGTATTCAACCAACCCAAATTCTCTCACGTCACTCCCCTCTTCCAGGAGCTCCACTGGCTTCCCATCTCGGCCCGCATCAAATTCAAGACACTGGTACTGGCCTACAGGGCTGCACACCAGTCAGCTCCCCTGTACCTGCAATCTATGGTCAGGTTCCAAACCTCTCAGCGCTCCCTTCGCTCCTCCACCAGTGCAGGTCGCCTCGCCCCTCCTTCGCTACGGGGGCTCAAAAGTCGCTCATCCCGATCTCGACTCTTCTCGTCCCTGGCACCTCAATGGTGGAACGAGCTTCCACCTTCGGTCAGGACTGCTGAATCACTGCCGATCTTTCGGAAAAGACTAAAGACACACCTTTTCAGGCTCCATCTGGGCCCTTCTTGATCTAACTTTGTTCTCTCTCTTTCCTTATTAAAAATAATAATAATAATAAAAAAAAAAACTAAAAAAAAAAACTAACCAACCTTGTACCACTAACCTAAACTTGTACCACTGTTCCTTCAGAAGTTGTAGTTGTCATAGACTGTGCTCCATAGTTGATTGCTCTATTGCTAACAAAAAATGTGTTATTGTAAGTCGCTTTGTATAAAAGCGTCTGCCAAATGACGTAATGTAATGTAATGTAATGTAATGTGATGGGTCCTATAAAGCAAATACGCACAGCTCTCTGTAGGCTATTCTGGGAAAGACAACTGAACATGTGATATGAACTGCAGTAAGGATTAGGGAATGGTTTCTTGCTTTTGTGCAAAGAGAAGAAAAATAGTGCTGGAAAAGGTCATTGTAAAACCATTGAATTTGAAATACTATTGTCTGACCCCTGTAAAAACCATGGGCTGATATACTGTAACAACCTCCACCAGGCTGCAAAACATAGTTCAACTCAAAAACTTTCAATAAATGAATTGAATATTGATTACTTAGGCATACTTATTTGTACTCCATACTCTTAGAAGTGGTTCTATATAGAACAGGTTCTATAGCGTGGTACATATGAAACCCTCAAAAGGTTCTCTATAGTCCCCACCAGTTCACAAAATAAATGGAGGAGGAGGAGGAGGAGGAGGAGGAGGAGGAGGAGGAGGAGAATGACCAAATTATATTATTGGGATTAGGGATGTTCATTTTGAAAAATTTCCATTAGGGATGCACGATATATCGGCAATCATATCGGTATCGGCCGATGTTGGTCATTTTTTAACATATCGGTCATATCGGTATCGGTCAGATGTTGCAATGTTAATATCGGTTATCATTATCAGCCAAATTCTTCACATTGATATGAAATAATGCAGTAAATCTATGATTTATGGGCTTTTCCAAAGGCTTTGCAAATAAAGAAATGCATAACTTTTTCAAATTCAGTGTTAACATGTGTTTTTCAGTATGTACAAAATGTGATGATCATAAAAATGTGGTTTTATACAGATCATATCGACATCGGTAAATATCGGTTATCGGCCATAACAGCAATGTTAATATCGGTTATCGGCATCGGCCAAAATTTTCATATCGGTGCATCCCTAATTTCCATAATCGAAGATCGGGGAAAATTAACGATCAATTATCGATTATCGATCATATTAATAATAATAATATATATATTTTTTTTACAAAATGAATGCCTATGGCAGAAAATATGAAAGACAACGTGTTCTCCTCAATGAACTCTTTATTTCAATGTGTCTCCTCTCCAACACTCTGCTGTCCCCGGCGCATGCCGGTGTGAATTCCCCATGTTTAAAACAGTTTTGTTGGCACAAAGGCCCGTGCCCAGCCAGAAAACTAGAGACTATATGAAGCTCCACCTCACGTTAGTTGGCTGTGCAATGGAGTGGGGCGAGGAGGAACGAATTCCACCCAAACCTAGTCCACAAAAAAAAAAAAAAAAAAGATTTAATAATAACAAAATCGATAAAAATTCCACATGATCGATTCCATTCCTTAACGATCAATTATCGATTTTCGATAACTGATGAACATCCCTAATTGGGATATATTCAGTTTCAGTTGTTCTAGTCTCATACTGTATATGGGCGACTGAAGTTTATCCACCTTTTTTTTCTCTTTCATAACGGTGCAACACACGAGAAAGCTGCCTCAGAAATGTATAGTTTACCCACTTTTTTTTTTTACCACTACAGCATAGGACGCTAATATGATAATATCATATACCAGCGTATTTGAAAATAGCAATGGTATCGTTTCAATACCATAAACACAAACAAAAAACTCTGCAATGTGCGAATATAATAAATGGCAATGCCTTCGTTTTTGTCCAGCCCCACTGTCTGCGTGGTTTAAGATGCTGTGAAAGTCATGGCATAACTTTTTGTTACAATGTTTATTGTCAAACCGCCTAACCTGTCAAAAAAGACTAACTGTTTAGAAGCCATCATAATGGCGAGTCATGCGACAGGCCAATGCGCACAATACAGCCCATTTAGTGACAACAAAGAAGCGCAAATGGCTCTCCAGTGTGAAGCTGAAAGTGATGATGGCAGCCACTCAGCGCTGTCCATGGTGCTGAGAGAAAACACCAATGACCTGCAGAGAACAACAACAAGAAGGCTAGAGTTTTACCCGCGCGTCAAACACTCTGGAACGAAAGTGAATGGAGTCGGGCACTAAACGCGAGCGATTGATTGATTCACACAGAGGAGTTGTCGGAAATTATGAGCCAATATCTCCTCGATATGCCTTGGTGAAAAGAACTGCTGCTAAAACATAACTGTCACGACAGTGGACAGTCTCCTCTCCCTCCACCTGCTCGCTCCTTTGTGTGGCTAAATGAGACTACACTCTTGAGTCGATGGGGATTTATATGTCAATAACGTCACCACTTCAAAGGACGAACACGGAAATTCTCTTTCCCTCACCTGGTTCAGCCCGTTCAGCCCGGGGTAATCAGTGCACACATCAACAACAGTCTAGGTTGAGTGCTGACGTGACGGGGAAGCCTATGCGACAGTGTGTAGTTCTGGATTAGCTTAGCTCGAGCTTTTTACTTCTAGGGCTCGCATTTACGCTACAAAACTCATGAAAGTGGTCCTCATGTGTGAAGATTATCCGACGGAACTCTGGTTCGCGTTTGATTAATCTTGCGTTGCCCAGAGACCGTATTTGAAGCATCCCGGCAAAAACCCATTCAAAAATCCCATAGACAGAAACAGTGAAGAACCAGGAAGTCCGGGACTTCCGCGTTCTGACTACAAAAATACGTCATCCCTGCGGCTCTCTATTGCGAGTTGATTTGAGTGAAGTACCTGGGGGTATGAGCACTGGTCAGAGTCACTTCCTGCTAACACAGCTGAGGCTTCCTGCTCCAACTCTTCATCCTCCTGAAGAACATCCACCAGAGAGACTGTCTCCTCTGCCTCACACATCCTGTAAACAAACAACATATTTGATTTGATTTGGTTTTATATTATATATATATATATATATATATATATATATATATATATATATATATATATATATATATACACACACACACACACACACACACATATGTATATTATTATATTATACACATACACACACACACACACACACACACACATGCATACATACACACACACACACACACACACACACTTGATTGAGGGAGAGAGAGAGACTCTTCCCCTGTTGACACAAACAGCTCAGTGGACATAGTTAAGTATGTTAGCTTCTTCTGTATATCTGGAGACACACCCTTGGAGCAGAAATTGATCAGAGAGGGGAGAGAGAGGGAGGGAGGGGAGAGAGAGAGAGAGAGAGAGAGAGGAAGGGAGGGGAGAGAGAGAGCGGGGGGAGAGAGACCTCCAATATTTATACAGACAGCTCAGTGGCCATAGCTAGCTATGCTAGCTTCCTCTGTATCTCTGGAGACACTCACACTCTTGGAGGAGGGAGGGAGACAGATAGTCTTCTCCTATTAAGAGGAACGACACCAACTCGCCCTGATACAAACAGCTCAGTGGACACAGCTAACGTTAGCTACCTAGATAAGTTAGCTTCCTCTGTATCTGTGGAGGCCCTCACTCACACAGGCAGCCTGTCTGAAGCAGAGATGGATCACACACATACAGACTCTTATGTCCTAAAGAGTAAACACAACTCACCTGGCTAGAAACAGCTCAGTGCCTATAGTTAGTTATTAACTAGCTAATGCTGCTATCTTTGTTATTAAACCAAAGCTGCTACTGATGACGACTTCCCTTTTACTTCCGCAGACTGTATTTGGCGGGAACCAGTAGTATGAGGGTAAATGTTTTACCAATAGAAACTCAGTAGAGCTACAGAGAAGGAGCTAAGCTAAACCAGAACAGATGGAATAGAGTCCATGAGGCTGAGCTGCTGCCGCCTGCCAAAGATCTGTTTCTCTGCTGCTGCTGCTGCTGCTGCTGTGTGATGGTGCCTTCAGGTGCAGCTCGTAAACTGAAGCTCCATCCACTTGCCATATCTCGCGAGAGAAACGAGCAAAAGAACGTGCCCGGTTGCATAAAACCACTTAAGCAAAGGTTGCCCTTAAATCTTCATCTAAGTATCCCTTAGGAAAAAAATGAGTTCACTTAAATGTACATGTGTGTGAAATTATTTGTTGAAAAATGGCTAAATTTATGGTGATTCAAGAGGAGATACTACAACGCATTATTCGGGACAGGCAAAACCCACTGGACATGATGAATGATGCACAACTTTTGAGGGAGTATAGTTGACAGTCAGTCCATCCTCAAAATAGCTTCAATGACATATTGCCCCCCCCCCCCCCCCTCCTCTCTTGTCATGATGCTGCATGGATGCATTGTCTATCTGATTAATTGCTTGTTTTTATAGTTTTCTACTGTTTTATCCAGCAATCAACACCTTGACCAGGGAGCATTGACAGTAGGGAGGGACTAGTTGAAAATTAGCTGCAGCTACAACTGGCACATGTGCAGCAATGTTGATTGGTGTGCATTGTCCCTGTACAACTAAACTTTGTCGTAATTAGGCTATAATCTAAATAATTGTTCTATTAATAAGTATCCTAAATACATAGCAGCCTATTGTGTCATAATAATATTCGAAATACATGAAGTATCCAAATAGTTATTGTCTTAATAATAAAGTATTCAAATACTTACAGTATTACAAAGTATCCTAAATACTTATTGTATTAAGTGAAAGACTTTACATGGAGTTTGCCAGATAAAAAGAAGTGTTGGAAAGATTTAAGCTAAATATGGACGGGCTAGCTGTGTTTTCTATAATTCAGAGAAACAATATTTCATCCCCCTCCCGCCCCCGCTGTTCACTCAAATTTATTTTCAAGCTGCTCTGCTCTTAAATTACTTATAATGAAAGGACTTTGGCTTGAGTCTTATAGTATAGCCAGAGTCGCGCCCTCTTCCGGTTTCAGCATGGGACCTAAGAGATTTCATTCATTTCAATCATCATCACTAATAAAAGTTTTACTTGGTCAAACCAAGCGATTCAGCTGTATTTAGAATCAGAACATAGAACATTTCACTGTGACCAAAATTTAAAAAAGTTCAAAAAGTAAGACAATGAATTCAATCTGTATTTTAATTATTGATCTTCAGTGAAATAAATATAATCAAAAAAACATAACTTTATAAAAGCTTTCTCTTATTTCTTAATTTCTCCTCAATAAAAAAAATCCCTCCGTCCTGTTTAAACAGAGAAATGGTCGAGCAATCAGGACAGAGCTATGTCCAGTGTGTGCTCACCACTCAAACACACACACACACACACACACACACATTATGTGAACATTGCCAACAGTGCTGCAATTAATGATTATTTTCTCGATTAATCAATTAATTATTCAGTTTACTGTCATAGAGGAGGAAAGAAACCAAGGACCCTAAAAAGAAGGATAAGACATCACTCACAGCGTTCAGATTTTGCATTGGGGCCAGTTCTATTGAAGTGGGCAGGGTCAGTCCCACAAAACATCATATCTGTGTCGTTTCACCTTTGATTCCACCAGATTAAAGAAAAGACATTACGTGATATTGACTGATGCCCTGTTCAGTCATGTATCATGATGTAGTTTAGCTAATATAGCTCCATTTTGGACCAAACAGGGGCTTGAGTTGAGCTTTATCCAGCTGCTGGACACTCACGATCTGTTTGGAAACCAATAAGAAGGAAAACTAACATGCATATTTAGATTTTAAAAAGGAATCAGCCGTGAATTAGTGTCAACAGATACTGAATGATGGTTTATAGTGGGACTTACCCCCTCCCCATTCACTTCAACTGGCCCCAAAGTCTGACCCTCAACGCTTTTTACCATTTTTATAATACAGAGATTGAGACAACAGATCAATTGTTTTTTTCACTGTAATATTACTAATAGTTTTTGGTCTAATTTGAATTCATGGATGAAATCTAGCATTGATACTCTACCAGCATTTCTACTTAAAACCGTAAAATTTTTATTGAATAATTTACACAATTGACTTGACGTCTTGATGATCAGTGATCACAGCTACTGATTGCTCATGCAGTCGGGGGGAGGTGCCGCGTAACTGCACTCTGTCTGCAAGCGACCTGGTCACTTCCTCTCAGGGGTAAACAGCTGGGGGAGGGGGCATGCCCACGGCTGGGAGTTGAAGCGTAAACAAACACACTGATGTTACATTGCTTCTTTTAAAAGCACGCATATTATATTAAGCTCGGTGTAAATGAACATCATGAAAATATTTATTAAACAAATTTCCATGACTTTTCTAAAACTTTGGGGATTTAATTTCCCCCCCCAAGACTATTCCATGACCTGGAAATTGTATTTCAAATTTCCATGATTTTCCAGGTTTTTACATGACCGTACAAACCCTGTTACTTATTTTGGCAAAATATTTTATACACAAATGTAAAATACAGCAAAACACAATCCTGTTTAGCGGCCTTTAACATTTTCCAAATCTGTACAACGTATGAAAAACAAAAATGCTCAGAAATCATACTTTTCATTTGAGCAGTTTAAAGTAATTTAACCCCTGGAATATTGCTTTTTTCTTTTGCTTGTCTTTTCTCTCTTTTATTATTTCTTTGACACAACATTAGGTATTTAGCCTACTCTGTTGTGTAGAGTATACTGTCAATGCCAATGTTGTTTGTACATTTGTAAACTTCAATAAGAAATAAGCAAAATCAAACACTGTGATGTGAATGATATCTTATCCTTCTTTGTAGGATCCTTGAAAGACACAAGAAAATATTCACATTTACAAAGCAGCAATCAAAGAAATTTTGCCTTTTTTCCTTAAAAAATGACTCAAACTGATCAACCACTATCAAAAAACATAATAAACATAAAATGAACACAAACAACTCATTTGATCATCATGTCTTAAGTCAAGTCAGTTCACTTCCAAGTCCAAGTCATCAAAACAGACTCCAGTTGATCAAAACAGACTCCAGTCCACAGAGTCCACGTCTGGGTCCGCAACATCTCGTCCTCAGGCCATGAGCTGCAGGCATGCCATCTAATTGGACGGCTGCTTGCTGAAGGGGCGTGTCTCAGGTGTCGATGAGCTGCAGGTGTGCGATCTGATTGGACGCTTGCTTGCTGAGGGCGTGTCTGTTGCAGAGGCAGAACGGCAGCAGGCAGTAAAACACGGAGCGTGGGTCGGCCCGCGTGCACGAGTAGAGGAACAGGAACACCTGTGGGGGGGGGGGGGGGGGGTCAATACATCTCTATTATTATTGATCATATTGACATCTTACTCAATAATAACTATCTATTGTTTTAATATATTTCTGATATTTTCAATAGATATTATTTACAGTATCAGCCACTGACTCTGTGAGTCAGTCAATGTGTTCAGGCAGAATACGATAGACTTGGCACGTTGGTTTGTTTATAGCTGCTGCTGCAGACATCTGTTGTGACATAAATGGGCGTTCTTGGCAGTTTTGACTAATATGGTCATTTATTAGCCTGGTATATCCAGCCCCTATGAATTGCAGTTTTCAGCACTCTTCATATCAGTCTGGATGAGAGCCTATCCACTCGCAGTTATTTCAGACATATACTGTCGGAGATGCCTGATTGGCTGGTCGATGTGGGACTAAAAACTACATTCACCCATTCATACACCGATGGCGGCAGGTTACCATGCAGGCACACCATCAGGAGGGAGGAGGCGGGAATTGAACCACCAACCTCTTTTATCCAAAGTGATTAGTGGATGACCCGCTCTACCTCCTGAGCTACAGCCGCCCTCCTGAGCAACAGACCGCCCCTCTCTCTCTCTCTGCCCATTCTAGGTCGATCTGTCAAGTTCCTCATCAGTGTATTCAGGTTCATAAAGACATCCCCTCAAATCTACATGTTTAGTATGTTTTAGTAGCCCGTTTACAGAGCACGCTGTGTCTGACACACCTGTACACAGTGTTAGTGACCAGCGTGGATGCAGTGCAGAGCCAGAAAGTAGTGCCAATAAATGGCCTAAAATGGTAAATGGCCTGCATTTATATAGCGCTTTTATCCAAAGCGCTTTACAGTCAGTAGTTACATTCACCCATTCACACACCGATGGCAGCAGGCTACCACGCAGGGTGCTGGCACACCAACGGGAGCAATTTGGGGTTCAGTATCTTGCCCAAGGACACTTCGACACGCAGACTGGAGGAGCCGGGAATCGAACCACCGACCTCTTTTATCCAAAGCGATTAGTGGACGACCCGCTCTACCTCCTGAGCTACAGCCGCCCCAATAAATAGCGTGGTCTAATCAACAGCAAGACTGCAGTTTTATTTTTGAAATGAGATGTCATAACACATGCATGCTTTCTTTAGGAGTCAAACTTGATAACTCCGTGACCCTAGAATGTCCGTCGGGACTCGTTTTTCTCCACTCAGATCAAGATAGAGCTCCGCCCACGGGACTCATGGATCGGCAAGTCAGCTCTACATTCTACAACTGGTATGGAGTTCATACAACTTTATGTCCAATAATGCGCACTATCCCTTTAAAGGTATACTATGCAACTCTTTCAATAAAAACATGTGTTATCCTTATAGAAACGTTTCCAATCAAAAACATACATTTTCATTCTTCAATACTGTGGCAGTTAGACATTGTTTACATTGTGTTCTGTGTTTATGTGGTCGAGTGAGCTTGACAATACATGGGGAGAGAGAGCGGCAGAAAACCGTTGAAACGCAGGTATTAAAAGTTTTTTTCTGATAGTTTCACAGCTGTTATGTTATAAAGGCACAAATAAACACACACCTACCTTCAAACTATGGAGATACTGGGCCCTATCTTCCCAGTGGCCTTAGGCGCAAAAACTGGCGTTAAAGGCAAAAAAACGCGCCTTGCGCCTGCCTCTGGAAGATAGCAACATGGTTTTAGGCCCCGAATTGCGCTTTACGCCGAAGAGGCGTGGCGCAGTGCCAGAATAGGCCAGAATGGGCGTTTCGGCCTTAAAGGTCCCATTCCGTGCAAAAGCTGTTTTTACTTGTAAATGCATATATACTGCTGTCAGCCCTCCCTGTAACAAGCTCAGAACTGCCACAGTTGAATTTGTCCCTATCTAGCTCCCCCCTGCAGTCTCCTTCAAGCCACGCCCCCTAACGCTCTGTTCCCCAGACGGGGTATTGGGACGTCACGATGGTCCTCAAGCATACTGCGCGCGTCTCTCTCACACAAGCTACCTGCACCATTTTGTCTATAGCCACAAAATTAACACTTCTAGCTGGAGCGACGCCAACTGTACGTGATCCAGCAACTGCGGAGGTGCATTCGGTAAGTCTAGGCATTTTGAGATGTCCTCTTTAGCGTAGCGTTGTTAACGTTAGTTGTGGACACAACCTAGCGTGCTGGTCCACAGACGCTAATCTGATTGGCCGCTGGGAGCCTGGGGCGGGCTCTCCCTCAGCGGCCAATGGGAACTGTTAGTTCTGAATATATTATAGAAACAGACCATTCTTGGGACGCAACGAGATGAGGAAGGGACAACTCCGTCACAACAAACGGGGTTGCTATATTTTCGACAAATTAATCCAGAATCATGTTTTATGGACCAGAGACACACGTTTTTAAGAGGTTACAGCTGCACGAATTGGGACCTTTAAATACCGGCCTAACGATATCTTCCCCCCTGGCGTTAATTTAGCGCTTAGCGCTTTTCAAAACCAGGCCTTATTCAGTGCGCCGGTTATATTAGGCTACTGTGCGTAATTGCGCGGAGCTCTCCTCTGCCATCTCAAACTCTCTCCCTCTCTCTCTCTCTCTCTCTCTCTCTCTCGCGCGTCAAACAGGCACAAAGACCAATGGAAAAAAGTTGTTATATCGTAGTTTTGAGCGCCTGTTATTCAGAGGGTGTTCTCTCCCCCTCTCTCCCTCTCTCTCACTCCCTCTCACTCCCTCTCTCGCGCAGCACAAAGACCGATGGGAAAAAAGCTGTTCTCTCGCCCTCTCTCACTCCCTCAAATCTCCCAGCATGCATTGAGGCTAATACATTTCGAGAAGAAATCAAATCAGCATAAATTGCCTAAAGTGGTAGATAGAAATAATCTTTCTGTTCCCACAACATGCAATTCTCGAACATTTCAATATTGGCCAAAATAAAACATAGAAATCCAAACACAACCCTATGTGAAACATATATGCAACCCAGGTGGTATATATATCCCTTGCAGATACAACGTGATTTAGATGAGAGACAGCCGTAACACGGTTCTACTGTGATGTCCGCTCCGCTCCAATAAGACTTGGCTTACTTCACATTTACTTTTACAATAAAAACACATTTATGCAATGACTTTACATAATGTAGGCTATATTTATGTGCATCATCTGCAGCACTGGAGAAGAAAAGGTAGCGAGAGAAAACTATATCATTCTAATCTGGACAATCTTTCACCAATCTAATCTCATCATGACATAGGCCACATAGGGATAGGCTATATTTTTCTAGCCAATGCGTTTAGAACATTCTTTTCACTTTGATCTTGCTATAGTGTAGCGTATTTACATGCTTGCAGTATTTAAACTGCAGTTAGATAGGTTTGAGAAACATAATAGTATGGAATAATATATTGAGACAGACGGGGATGAAAGAGGGAGGGGGGGAGCTCAGAGCGCTTGGCTTTTCTGACTGGACTGGATCGCTCCGTGGAATTGGAGCTTAAAAGGGAAGCTTGTGATTCGTTTACTGCACTTCTCCAATGAGCAGATTGTGCATAATTTTACTCTTAAAATGCGTGGTTATAATGCTTAAGGCCGCCTGTAAATATCGAGTGGGCCGGTCCACGCCCACTAATCTGCGCTGCGCCGGGCGCTGTTTATAGGCCGATGCAACGATAGAGACCACAATCTCCAAACAGCTGTTTGGAGTAGGGATGTCGACCGATAACCGTTTAACCGATAATCGACCGTTTCAACATTAACCAATTAATACTATCATTTAAACGGTAAAAAAAAATGTTGCACGTCCCCTAAACACATGCCATGCCATGTGGGTAGGTTTTACTTGAGAGAGACAGAGAGAGAGAGGGAGGGAGGGAGGGAGGGAGAGGGAGGGCATCAAATTTGCATTATACATTTTGTCTTTAACAAGTTAATTCTACCATCAACACTGACAGCCTACCATAGGCTAC
The DNA here is from genome assembly GCF_964638095.1 of Poromitra crassiceps. Taxonomy (NCBI): domain Eukaryota; kingdom Metazoa; phylum Chordata; class Actinopteri; order Beryciformes; family Melamphaidae; genus Poromitra; species Poromitra crassiceps. The sequence goes on along the minus strand of NC_139635.1, from coordinate 3,561,924 downwards.
TAACATTAACTACTAACAGTGAGAGAGAGAGAGAGAGAGAGAGGTGGTTTGAACGGGTTTTCAGTTTGGTCAGGAGAGGAGCACATGGGCTGAAACGCGACACCTTGCTCATCTCACAGCGTTCAGCGTGCACCCTGCAGCCTGGGCTGTCATCTGCTCAAACACGTACTTCACGGGGCGGCTGCGTGTCATGACGTGTCCTTAATATGTAAAGCGTGCAGCTCTAAGCAGTATAGCCTATTGGAGGAATGTTTTTGTTTAGATGGCTTGTCTTTTTGTTTTGTTAATGTGTTTTTTTCTGCTTGTAGATGTAAAAATAAATGCTTTCTACTGAAAAAAAATCTAGCATTTGGTAGGCCTAATGGTTTAATGGGGCACAGACAGTCAAATAGCGCATTTTAATCTTCTCGGTTAACCGACCAATAGTCGGCTAATGGAGGGTCGGTTGTCGGTCCAAAAAAATTATGATTTTCGACATCCCTAGTTTTGGAGTGTTCTACAAAGGTGCTGCGCTTCCTTGTTTAGTCTGCGCTGACTCCACTGTGCTGTGCTGATCCCTCTCACAACATCTCAGCAACGCTAATGGCTGGGCTGTTGCCCTGTGAGCGATGTTATTGTCTGGGGCCCCCACAAAGCTATCCCATTCATTTTGGTCTCCCATTTGGAGTTGATTCGTTGGCCATCGCCATCTTGATTTTTCGTCAGCAGAGTAGGAGGGAATGGGTTGAGATCTAGCCACAGCTCTGCCTGCTATTGGTCAGTGATCGGCAAGCTGCGCGATCACTGGACAGGCAAACTGTCAATCATCCCCTTTTCTATCATCTATTTTATTCCAAACGGGCGAGTTATATAAGATATGACCCCCCCACAGTTTGTTATGAAAAGGTGAAATTATCTTATAGACCAAAACCGTGTTTCAGTCCAGGCTGTAAAGATGTTTCATTACTGTTACAAAGTGGGGCATTTTAACAGGAACGACGGGACTTCTGAGTCCTGCCTCAAGTGGCCTCAAGTGGTCATTTGAGGAATTACAGCTTAAACAAAGACTTCCGCATCTTCAGGGGAAAGGGGATGGGCTTGCCCACTGGTTCTACAGTGCCCCCGCCTGAAACATCCCGGGAAGAGCCAAACAATATTGTAAACTATTATTATTGTATTATTGTAAACTGCACCAAAATCTGGCAGGGGCAGTGTCTGTCCATAAACACACTGAAACAGTATTCTGTGCGTGAAAATTTGTTTTTGACGGAAACCTTTTCTATAAGGATATATATATATATATATATATATATATATATATATAGTATATATATATATATATATATATATATATATATATATATATATATATATATATATATATATTTATTTATTTTCATTAAATAATTGCATAGTATACCTTTAAGAACTTATTTTATTGAATACAAAAGTGTTAGATAATTATCGGATTATCACATGGGTTATCACCAGGAGAAGCAGATATTTATCGGTTATCGTATCGGCTGAAAAGATCCATCTCTTGCATCCCTAGTATGAAGTATATGGTGATATAGATGTTGGCCATATGGTCCAGTCCTAACCTGCAGGTAGGGCACCAGGAAGAGGAAGGCCCACAGCCAGGGCGGAAGCCGGGATCCAAAGCTCCACAACCAGGACAGCACAGGCTCCGCCCCCGACAGCACAGGCTCCGCCCCCAACAGCACAGGCTCCGCCTCCGACAGCACAGGCTGCATCCCCGGCAGCACGGACTCCGTCCCCGGCGCTCCGCCCGGCTCGCTCTGCTCCACCTGGAAGCAGTTTGACAGCTCATGCTTTAATTTAGTTCAGAAAACCTTTATTTATACAGTCTCACTGAGAGCAAGCAGAAGATCGGACGTTGTAATCAGTGGATTTACGTATAAAGCAGTTTAGATTAGGATGGAGGTAGGCTAACAGCTGCTAAACTAACATCAGTTCACTATCACGGTCCATTTTGACTCTGAGATACATTTGGATTTTGATGTGATTATGTCTTTAATCGAAAATCCAAATAAAGAGATTAAAGTGTGTGTGTGTGTGTGTGTGTGTGTGTGTGTGTGTGTGTGTGTGTGTGTGTGTGTGTGTGTGTGTGTGTGTGTGTGGTGTGTGGTGTGTGGTTTGTGGTGTGTGTGTGTGTGTGTGTGTGTGTGTGTGTGTGTGTGTGTGTGTGTGTGTGTGTGTGTGTGTGTGTGTGGGGCCCATAATAGAACCTTGTGGAATTCCCATTCGACAAGTCTGGACAGTTGACAGAGTAGAATGTGATCTAACCCATTGCTCTCTATGCTCAAGATATGATCCAAACCAAGCGATTGTCTCATCTGAGAGGTTATATGCTTTGAGCTTATTTAGGATAATGTCGTGGTTGACAGTATCGAAGGCTTTTTTCAAGTCCAAGAATACTGCCACCACTACATTTCCTTCATCTAGTAATTGTTTTATGGTTTCTGTGAGATAACAGTTTGCCAACTCTGTTGAATACCCTGCTCTAAACCCAAATTGTTTAGGGTGCAGTAGATGGTTGCTTTCGAGGTAATCAACAAGTTGTTTAGCAACTGTTCTCTCAAAAGCTTTTGAGAGCATGGGTAAGATGGAAATTGGTCTGTCATTGGAGACCAGGTCCGGTGCTCCAGACTTGTAAATAAAAATTATTGGCATCAAATCCGCACATTTATTTGTATCCGATTAATCGGTTAACCGAAGAAATAATAGACAGATTAATCGATTATCAAAAATAATCGTCAGTTGCAGCCCTAGTCACTACTGCTAATTCATATAAAAAAACAAACCATTGAATTCACTTGAACACATTAGGTTGAAAATAAGAAAGATAATGTGTTACCTTAGTTTTAGGTGTGTTTGTGATAATTGATTTCAACCGTATCGCCCAGCCCCAGTTTGTTCTGCTCTCTCTTCTCTCTCTCCCTCTCTCTCTAATATAATATTGTTCAATCCTGTTTATTGATAGTGCGTAGCTAGAGTTAGCTAGACACATTCTCTGTAAAGACCTCTGAGACATGCTTGTGAATTAGGGCTATACAAGTAAACTTGACTGATACATACCTGCAGGCTGAAGCCCCGCCCCTCCTGGGCCTGACCCCGACCCTCCTGGGCCTGGCCCCGCCCTTCAGCGACCAGCTGCAGGCTGAAGCTCCGCCCCTCAGGCAGTTCGGACACGTAGAGCACAGTGAGCACGCTCAGAAGCAGGTAGAGGAACACACACAGCCAGCCCATCCTCTGCCGGAATGATGTCATCACCCTGTGACACACACACACACAGAGGGTCAACACCATAGACCGGGACTGAATTCGAATAGTCACTCCTAACTCCTTTTCCTTGAAAAGATAAAACCAAAGATGATGGGATTTCAAGCAAGACGACCCAACTTCAACTCACTTCCTGTCATTTTGTCACGTGGGTTTTGCCCATGGTTTTCCATGGACTTTTTGCATCAATAATATATATTCACCATTGTGAATATGGTCATTTATTAAATCTAGGCCACCTATGTAATTGAAATGTGCAATTACTTTTTTAATTGGAATCCTTTGATAGGAGAAAACTGAGAAAACGGCTGTAGTTCACTCTAAGGGGGAATTCTACTACAACAACCAGAATGCATTGCGCTGGCCCGACTCTTTCATTGTGCATTCCTTTATAACTGGGGACTGATAATCTTACGACTTCAAAGGTCATGAGCTGGGCGGTGACGTCATCGGAGCTGGTATTTCCCATTCCAAACTCGTAGGAGACTCAGCAGCCCCAACCTCAAAAAACCAAGATGGCTGCGCCGCGCAACAACAGTAGTAGTAATATTGTTTAGCACTTCTGTTTTGTTTGTGTCTCATTAAATCAGCTGTACACACAGCACTGCCTAACTTCTATCTGTGTGGACATGAGGCTGCAGTGTTTGTATGCGCAAAATGCCGCAAAATGTCATGTTGTCAATTGTTATTGCTAACAATGGCTAGCCTGGCTAGCGACTGGATCTGACCAATGAACAGTGAACTTCCCAGCTCAAGTTTTCTGCAAATGGAACGCTAACAAAACAGATGTGATGTCATTTAGCCTCCACATCCCAGTTATTTTGCGATAAAGGAACGCACGATCAGTTTCACACATAATAATGGTTAATAATGGTCAATGGTTTCACTTCAGGGACAGAGAAAACCAGCATTATATCTCTACTGAGGGTTATTTTATAGCATGGTCTGGCTGAGCTATTTAATCAAATAGCACAGCAACGTTGTTCAACAAACTGCATGAGAAGCTGACAGGATGTAACGCTTGTTCCAGGTATTAGTCAGTTCCCCAAGTAAACAGAGTTCCAGACGCCTGCGGCGCAACACCTAGTCGTTAATTATCCTTACTTAAAAAACCTTTTCATCATTGAGTATGGATCAATCACAGCCGTTTTCAAAGGATTATAAAACAAACGACAACTTACACTGATGTCATCAGTGACATCATCACTAAACTATAGCCTTGTGTGTGTGTGTGAGTGAATTTATGAAATCACTGATGATGTTATCAGTGGGACAGAGAAACAGACAGACTGAGCCCAGACAGACAGAGCCCTAGCTCCCATTAATATACTGACTGATACTAATGATAGTGATGATGATGATATCTCTGCCTTAAACATGCAAGCCCCAGTATTGCTGTCCTGCTCTCCATCTGTTTTACAGGCCTCATGACACATGGGCTGCTGCTGGACTCCTTGTTGTCGGTCACTTTGGTGCCAGTCATTGAGAAAATTTTATTAGATCATTTAAGTTCCTTTTTATTCACGTCTGTCTGACAATGAGTTTGGTTTCAAAGCCAAGCATGGTACTGACCTTTGTATTTATGCATTGGAAGAGGTTATTGATATGTATAAAGGTAAGAATTCCTCTGTTTTAGTGGGTTGTATTGATGCCTCTAAGGCATTTGACCGAGTCAACCATCAGAAACTGTTTTTAAAGCTGAGGGAGAGGGGCGTGCCTGATAGCAGTATTAGAATCCTGGCATTCTGGTATGCTAACCAGACCATGCAGGTAAGTAAGGTGGGGTAATACGGTCTCTGCTCCTTTTGGTGTCGAGAATGGCATCCGTCAGGGGGGGGCTTCTTTCCCCCGCCCTCTTCAATCTTTATATGAATGAACTCTCTGTACAGCTCAGCTGCTGCTGAACGGGATATGTGATTGGTAATACCATTGTAAATCACTTTATGTATGCCGATGATTTGGTTATCCTGTCTCCGAGTAGTACTGGTTTCCAACAGTTGCTGAATATCTGTTCTGACTATGGAGGTTGTTTTGATGTGAAATACAATGCTACAAAGAGTGTCACTATGATCTGCAGAACAAGAGGCGATAAGGATCTTTCCTTTCCTTCTTTTTAACTGTCTGGGCAGGTGCTGGCAGTTTGCTGTAGAACTACATATTTGGGTCATATTATAACTGATCAAATGAGTGATTGATTTATTTATTTAAAAAGGATCCCCATTAGCTGATGCTTGTGGCACCAGCTAATCTTCCTGGGGTCCAAATACAATACAATAATGCAATACAATACAAGTCTTATATACATACATACGATCACATTTGTGTGATGTTTACAAGTTGTCATAATACATCATATATATCAGATATGTGTAATATAACACATTTGCATTTTGGGTTTGTTACTTACATTGTTAGTTACAAGTTACATTGTACATACATTTGTGAGAAGACAGCTGGACTATTGATCACCTGAATGTGTTCTTAAATGGAATTTGAGAGAGGATTTATTGTTTTATTGACTTATGTGATATGGGCAGCTGTTCCAATGACTGATGGCACGATAGATGACTGTTTTTTTCAAGGCGTTTGATTTAGGGCGAGGTAACATGATTTGGTCGTCAACTGCTGTTCTGGTGAAGTGACTATGGATGTTCCTGCATTTGACAATTTGACTGTGAATTAATTGGTTTGGTGGTGTAAATACTGTTGCTAAAGAATGTGACTGTGCTTAAGACAAGCCTTTTCTCAACTGCTAACCATGAGAATTTACGGTGCATGCTGTCTGTTTGTTCTTATGGGGCAATGTAAAACGAGTCTGGCGGCTTTGTTGTGTACAATCTGTAGTTTCCTCAGTGTGCTCTTTGATGCAGATGACCATACAGGTGAGCAATAGTCCAGGGCCCGGTTGCACAAAGCACCTTAAGTTTGCTCCTTAAGTATGACACTTAAGGTTTGATTTCTCCTCAGCTGAGGAATATACTTAAAGGCCGGGTTTACCGTGGGGAACATGAATATATATTAATTCTTAAAAAATCTTAAATTTCGAATCCGTTGAAATTTTTGAAATTGCTTGTTCACAGCCAGAGAAAAAAAAAAATGAAAAAAAAAAAAAAAAAAAAAAAAAAAAAAATTGGGCCAGGTGACGCGTTTCGCGTCGAAACGCGTCACCTGGCCCATTTTTTTTTTTTTTTTTTTTTTTTTTTTTTTCATTTTTTTTTTTCTCTGGCTGTGAACAAGCAATTTCAAAAATTTCAACGGATTCGAAATTTAAGATTTTTTAAGAATTAATATATATTCATGTTCCCCACGGTAAACCCGGCCTTTAAGGGTGTTGCACAGACATCCTTAAAAGGTTTCCTTAGTTAAGGAAAACGCTGAGGCATTTACTGTACTGGAAGAGATTTTACGGCAGTAAAATTCTGCTGTTTCCATGGAGACCGTCACGGGTGCGCTTTCTCCGCGGGTCCCGCCATAGATAGACTGTATATTGTCCGTCTACTTGTGATATCGCCTAACAGAACAGAACAACAACAAACAAACAAGACAAGGCAATGGCAGCAGAACAAAATAAAATAAAATCAAACTGGTCAGGGGAGGAAAAGACGATGCTATTGGAGGAATACAATAGGAGAAAACTGATACTAAAAAGTAAATTTGATCCACTGATTACAGCCAGCAGAAAACAGCGAATGTGGGAGGAAATAACAATGAAAATTAATTCACAAAGTTTGGGTGGTCCAACTCGAGACGCTCGGACAAATTATAAATGGACTGACGGTCAAATCTATAATGTAAAATCAACTGCTCATCATTAAGTGTATCCATTGGGTTCTCCCGGTCTCGGAACGCTCTTCTCGGGATGCGTTAATTTTCTTCATGTATCGCCATAAACTCAGCCATGTTGCGGTTAAGGTAGAGCCAGAGGTACCTTAGTTTTTTTTCCTTACTTTGGTTGCTAAGGTCTTTTGTGCAACAGTTAAGGAGCTTCTTAAGTATTAAGAGCAAGATAAGTAGCAAACCTTAAATACTTGAGCAAAAATGTTAAGGAGACCTTGAGGAGAAGACTTAAGGTTGTTTTGTGCAACAGACTTTATTTTAAGGAAACCTTAATTCCGACTTTAAGGAAAATCTTAACTTAAGGTGCTTTGTGCAACCGGGCCCAGGTGTTTTAGGATTAGAGATTTGACTACTTGGCCCAGAATGTGTGGTGGAACATAAGGAATGCATTTCTTTGCCATAAAGATACTGGTGCCCATTTTCCTGACCATAGTGTCAATGTGTTCCACCCATGACAGTTGGCTGTCAATTATTACACCCAGAAGTTTGATCTTATCATTCAGGGGCCGGTTGCACCAACTGGTCTTACACTGGTCTTAAAGGATGGGTTTTCCGTGGGGAATATGAATATATATTAAATCTCACGCCCCTAAGGTTTTCGAATCCGTTGAAATTTTTGAAATTGGATATTCACTGCCAGAGATATCAAGCATCTCTCACATATTTTTTGGGCCAGCCGACGCGTTTCGCGTCATCTGGCCTAAGTCCGCCTTGCGGAAGTCGTGCACCTATGAACTACAACTGTTGTTGGCCATGGTCCCGCCTCTAGAGGTCCTCCACGCCCCTTCAGAGGCCTTGACCAAAACAAAAACGCAGCCATCTTGTCAACCGCCTAGCCTGCTGTAGCTAATATTAGCTTCCCATAGTTCCTTGCAAAGAGACCATTATCTCGGGAACGGAAGCACTAATCGACACGGGACTGGCGGCATTGGAAAGCTCGTCAAATTTTACATCTAGTAGTAGGTGGGTTGAAGTAACGAAATCAACGCTGAGCAATGTACCCGTTTTTACACATTTTTACAGAAAATAGTTACAACATCAGATGCGCGTAACTCCTACGAAAATGCCTTAAAATGCATGAAAAAAAATTTATGAAGACATCTCCCGACATATATACTACCGTTTACATTTGGTGCAATTTGGAGGCAATTTTATTTTCGATTTATTTCTTGTTCTTTGTATATTTCATTGTCGAAGCCTTCTTCTTCTTCTTCTTTGAGTTTTATGGCGGTTGGCAAACATATATGTGCATTACCGCCACCTACTGGAGTTTGATATCAGCCAAATGCCTGAGGGGTGGGCATAAAAACGAAGGCCACGCGAGCCCAGTGCATTGTGGGAAATGTAGTATTTCGAGTCCCCGCACCCGCACCTCCCCCCCACCACCCCCCCCCCACACACAGAGTGGATTTCGGTTGATATCTCTGTGAGTAAACCTCCAATTTCAAAAATTTCAACGGATTCGAAAACCTTAGGGGCGTGAGATTTAATATATATTCATATTCCCCACGGAAAACCCATCCTTTAAGCTAAGTTGGTCGTAACTTTACGACCTAACAGCTACGCCGGTTGCACCAAGACGGCTTAAGCCTTATTTTCACTACGACCAGGCGTAACTCTTACGCCTGGTCAGGAGGAGGCGTAGAGCCTGCCTGTAACAGAGATCTCCGCGGAGACCTTTTTGACCGTCATCGTCGTAACACCGCCAGTTCGCCGTCTTTGAAAGCACGACGTTAGATTATAACTAACTAGTTGTGTGGCTTAGCCTTCCAAAATGTTGCCGTTCGTTTTTTTAGAAGTTAATACATAGAATTGGGAACGTTACATTCAATTTCATTCAGACTGTCTTTCTGGCTCAATAGCCGCCATTTTTCCCCCGGAGCGAGGGAGGGTGGGAGGAGGGAGGGTGTTTTACAGTAGTGGCTGATAGAGCGTAGTGGCTCAGTGCTCCAAGCAGGTCGCGAGGCACATTTTTTGCAACATCATCCAATCAGGGTAGCTACCATCGTAGCATTGCTACGACCAGCATAGTTAAGACCAGACATAAGCCGTGTTGGTGCAACAGGCGTAAGTCCATGGTCTTAACTAAGACCGACGTAGGAGTTACGACCAGGCATAGTTAAGACCAGTTGGTGCAACCGGCCCCTGTTGTATAGGTTGCCCTGACAAATGCAGATTCAGTGTAGGCATGGATGATAGTTTATGACTGGTTCCCAAGATGAGTGATGATGATGACATGTACAAACAGAGGCGTGTACTGTATGCTCAAGCTAACATGCTGAGGAAGAAGTTTTATTTTTGCTCAGAGGATGTAAAAGTAAACCTGTTTAGAGCCTACTGTACTCCTCTCTATAGTGCCCCCCTGTGGGTCAAGTTTAAGCAGGCTAGCATTCAAAAGCTCCAGGTTGCTTATAATGACTGCCTGAGGATCCTTATTAGGAAGCCAAGAGCCACTTCTTAACATGCAGTGGAATCCGTATTATAACCTGCACCTAGCCGGTTGGCCTGCATGTTAAACAACAATTAGCCGGCCTACGCGCACTCCCGCGAGTCCGTATCTTATCTACCTCGACCACCGGTATAAGATCCGCTTCCACGCAATCGCAGCTCATGTTAAACAGCTGGCAGGATATTATCCGCATATCCGTAGTGGGCAGGTGTGGCTCGTGACTCACTTCACGTTCACTAGTTTATTAATTAATGAATCGTTCGGGCAATCGCTTATATCAACGAGCAAACTCACGGTTTCCTCAAGTGCTGCAAAAACGGATTGATTGATTGTTTGGCCAATGCGCTTCAGCTGCAGCCAGGCAGGTCCAGTGCATCAGGTCTGCTGCTGCTGCTGCTTGCTTGCTCCCATGTCAGAAAAAGCCTAACTTGTGTGGGGAGAAATACATTGAAAACTAGTTAGATATGACTTGAAATGCCACTTGTAAAATAAATCACCCACAGTGATTGACGACAGTCCGACGACTATTTTGACTGGGCTGCTTTATGTAGCAAGGCGAAGCGCTCATTTTTTGGCACATTGCCACCCCTCGTTGGAATGGACTCCGTTAAAACATGCTTTTTGAAGTCTCCAGATTTGTCGCTAACGTGATGCAGCCAATTATATCAGCAGGCAGTGTTGTGTGCCTCTCCACTGCGTAGAGGATAGGAGCTGACTGACTGATAGGCTATCAAACTTTTGTGGGGAGAAATAGCCTACATTTAAAACTAATCAGATATGACTAGTTGCCACTTGTAAAATAGATCACCCACAGTGATTGACGACGGTGCGACCACTATTTTGACTGCCTCAGCTACAGCTGCTTCCTATCACATTTCTTGTTTTCGATAGATGCTACCGCGCCGCCCCCCCCCCCCCCCCCACTGGCAGAAAAAACGGCTCATATCCAGTTGTTTCTTAACAAAGACCCCTGATGTTTAGAAAGGCAAAACCTGAAAATATCCTGCTCTCTCTAGCAGGACATGATCCAGAGTTCATTTTACAAGGTGTTGCAGCGCCAGTGAAATGTTTTGTGGAGCAGGAGTTAACACCTTTCATGCCCTGTTGAGAAACCTGATGTATAGGTTTATCTGTCGTCTGAATATGTCTCAGAATATGCTCAATATTGCTGTCTCAGCCTAATTTCAGTGACACTAGATACCCGTCTTCCATCTGGAAACACTGGTACAGTGTCTTATTGTAGTATTGTTGAGTTGCTAGTGTTCTTATTGTGTTGTTTACCTGTTTTATATGTAGTGTTTTTTACTGGACCTTGAGTCTGCCTATAAAGTGATGATGATGATGATAGAAGATAGATGGATAGATAGATACCACACACACACACACACACACACACACACACACACACACACACACAACTTCACTCCAATTTTGGCATATTGTTTTAACTGTAATTTATAGGCTATGTATACTGCACTTTTTTTTTCTTTTTGTAATTGCAATGTTTTTTCTGTAATCCCTGGCGTTGTAGCTTTGTTTGTCTGTTATTCTTTGTGATTGTATTACTATTGTTGTCCAAAAAAAAAAAAAAAAAAACATTAAAGTCGAGCTTTTATCGTGACGTAATGATCATGCTGTTCACAGTCGGCCTATGAAGTTACAACACTAACGTTACGCCACTGCTTTTGGCGAAATCAACATTAGCCAGTAGCTCGTTAGCCAGTTAGCTAGCTCGTTAGCCAGTTAGGTTAGATCGTTAGCTGTCATTCAGCTGTGTGTCTTCTCCTTACCTTCACATGACAGACGTCTGGTTCAGATCAAACTCCTTGAAGCAGATTCGATTTAAATCCATTCAGATCCAAGAGGATCTGTCTGCAGCTCCACTCGCGTCACCAGACTCGGCTCTCTCAAAGGAGAACAGCCTAGCTAGTTTACTACCGACGTTTTGTCGTACTAGCGAGTGTAGGACTTCCGGTGGATGGTTTTCAAAATAAGAGAACGATTCTGAATCTTCAAAATAATCCTTTTCAAATGGCTTCTGGCTGCTCTAGAGCAGACATAAGCCATTTGAAAAGGATTAGTTTTCCCATTAAAACAATAAACTAAGCATTTAAACAAAGCTATACAATACAAATTATGTTTCTGTATGACAAGTCTGTTTTAATTAGGCATTTAATAATGCCTATATTTGATTTAGAGTGTAGTTTGCAACTTTGCATGGGTATTTATTCAATTTGTGTGACATCACTTCAATTTGTGTATTTTATCGATTTTTAATGACGGCTTTTATTCTGGAAAATCCTGACCGGAAGTCATAAATTCCTGCTCACGAAACACTGGTCAAGCACGATGCCTATGGATAGAAAATGGCACAAGTCCTGAGCTAACTATCCCATGATCAAGAACTAATGAACCTCTGTTGTTTGAATTGTTTACAGAGATTTAGATATTAAGTAAAACAGTTTAAATGAACATGGAGTCTTAATTTATAAAGATGAACAGGAAAAGGAAAATGTGCATGTAAAATGATATCAAAGTTAAAGGGGGACTAACCCCCCAGATATGTATCAGAACAGTGATTTGAAAATACCTATGGAAAAAACCAAGAAATGACATATGCTCTTGTCTATACTAAACTCTTTGGCTGTGTTCAAGTCAAGATTTTTTTTCGGAAATGGACGCCATTACAGTTTGCCTACCGCCTCAAAAATAATTTATTTGAGAGGGGCAATATCTTTTATAAATATCAACAACTAGCCAACGCTGGTGGTCTGTATGGAAAGAGTGTTGCTCAAAATGGTTGAAAGTGATATCAATTTGGCCATTCAGTGGCGAACTAGAAATTTAATTATTTTTGTCCCATTTTGTCCCATGTGTGTGTGCGTGGCTTGTCTAAACTTACGTTAAAAGAGCCTCGCTGCTCGCAGCACACAGCACAGTGAGGACAAACCTCTCGCTCTGGGGTAACACAATGCGAGATTTCTCCACGTAATTCCCTCGTCTAACTAGAGATAAACCGCGCAATGAAATCCGTTTTTAATTTGCGTTTTGGGGCTTTTCGTGATTCTTGTTAAAAGTTGCAGCACCTCTGATTTTTCCTCTCAGGGCGCAGGCAATGCAGGGCAGAGCTCTTCTCCTCCTCACAGACTGTTCCCATGCAAATCCCCCCGAGGAGGACACACACACAGACAGAGCCAGTCACTCTGCTCTGCTGACTTGATTTCCTGAAAAGTTGGCGTTGCTTGTACACAGTGACGATATTATATTAGCCGATATGTTTAGAGAAGCTTTGTCACGTTGTCACGTCGTAGTATAGCGTTATATTTTACATGTCCGCTAAACTGCGACGAGATTTGTTTGCTGAAATGTCAGACTGTTGAAAGCCCCCGCCTCTCACTGCTGCTGTGTGCTGCTGCTGCGTGCGCCCCCGCGGGTGCATGAGAGAGCAGACTCTCCCGTTTGACTGGCCGAGAGAAAGTGCTTCCAAGTCGGACTGATAGCCGCGGAAATGTCAGACTGTGCTCTCTCTGCTCTGGCCGAGTCCGAGAGAGCCCAGCTGCTGCTGCGCGCGCCCCCGGAGCTTGGGGCTAGTGCATGAGGTTTACAGTACGACTCTCTCCCGCCCGCTCCCGCCTGCCTGGGCTGGAGACAGTGCTTCCAACTCGGACTGATAATATAAACATCATCATTCGAGCTTATCCAGGTAAGATATTAATAAAGTAGTGACACATTCAGCGGGAAACTAACTATAATTAAGACGTGCCAACTTTGACAACGTTTGGTTCAGTATTTTAACACATTGAGTGCCAGCGACGCCATATGGCGTCATTAGAAATTTACCGTAGAGTGCCAGCAACGCCAAATGGCGTCAATAACTCGAAATTGTTTTTTTGACGGGGGGGTGTCCATCTCAGCTTCTTACATCGCCTCTTACAATATGAGAGCTATTGAATGTGTCTAACCTATTTTACAGAACCCTTAGGTGGCAACAGCGCACTCCAGATGAGAGAACGTGGAGTAAAACACACAGAAGAAGTCGTTGGGGAAAAGGAAATCGCATCGCATCCGTCCGTATGCAGCTGCTTCATTGAAGCATAACGTTTAGCTGTGCCCCTGCAGCAGCCAATCTGCTATCACAATTGAGCACCTCCGTGTCTGCTGCAACAGCCCATTCGCATGATCAGCCGTGGATTTGTTATTATTCTCAACTGGAAGCATGGGAGCTGGTACACGCGGCTGTAAAAAAGCTGGATCTAGCGGACTTCTCAGTGCTGAGCACACGCAGAGCAAACAGCAGAGCCGAGCAGAGCAGAGAGACACTCCTCCCACAACGGGGGGGGGGAGGGGGGGGGGGGAGGAGGGGGGGAGGTGGGGCACGCAGAGCAGCACACAACACTGACCCAGACAGACCCAGACAGCAGGACAGGGTTGGCAAACGCAAGCCAGAATATCAGCAGCAAATCAAGATCAGCAAGAAGCTGCAACCAGCAGCGCACGCAGGGGCCAGCGCTGCTGGTTGCAGCTAAAAATATTATTCTTCCAAACAAAATTCCCTGGCCTTCACTGTTTTATTGAAGGAAATTATTTTTGAGGTGTGACTACATCAGAAAATTAGCTTCAGAGTCAGTGATGTGTTTGAAATGTTTAATTTCACAAAAGGGCCATTATCTCAGCTTCTAGAAAAAAACTGCTCTTTTTTGTTAAATCAAGCTATCTTCTCCGGCTGATAACTAAAGAACGGAAAATGGGATCAATAAACTTTTTTTTGCAGGTGATAGAAGAGAGTCTCATCGTTATTTGTGCGTGTTCAGTGTTTACATAGTAATTATTAAAGAAATTATATGACTGTTTTAAAATGCATTGCGGCCTATGTGGCACAGTACAGCACCTTTTGCCCAAGGGCCGTGGCACTCAAAGTGTTAAGAGCAAACTTCAATAGGAATAGGCTTGGAGTTCTGAGGAGCCGAAAGGGTACAGGGGGGGTAGGGGAGTAATTATCTTGAAATCCCATAGTCTTTGGGAACACTGTGACGTCAGTGTGTTCCTAATATCCCATTCATTTGAGAAGAAAAAAAAGCAGTGTTCCACCCTTAGAGGGCGCTTATTTATGCCAGATATGCTGCTGAAAAATGATACAAATGGTCAAATGGCAACAGTTTGGTGTCAAATGTGGAAATTTTGACCAGAATTCTTCACACATCACCCCCAAAGTCATATATATTGGTTAAAAGCTGAAAGAAAGTGTTTTGGGGGTTAGTTACACTTTAAGTATGAATTAAATTGTGCTGTAAATGCTTAGACTAGCCTAAATCCATCATAAGGCATTCTGTCCCATAATACCAAACATTTTGTCCCATAATGCAAAACGTTACAGAAAAAAGGAATTTGGGGTCAGTTGCACAAAAGGGGATGCCACGCCTCCTTGGAATATGATGTAACCTTCATTCCACCACAGAAGGTTAGGTAACATCTTGACTATTACAGAAATGTATCATGTGTTGGGCTATTTTTTTTAATTCATGGCAAGAAAGCTTCCAAAAGGCAAAAAGTCAAAAAGTGTCCCATAATACCTTACCTACATTGAGACCTAAGCCCGGCCCAGATCCAGCAGTTCCGGCGGATGTGTGTTACAGTGTTATTGTTCCCCCAGGGTTCCCCCATAAATGGTTTTATATGGTGTTCATTTAAATTTTTGTGTATTAGCCACATAGATAACTTGTGCGCTGTTTTCAGATTAGATAGTTTTTTGGAACACAGAAAAGTTATTATTTATAATATTATTATTATTATGGTTGTTGTCATTATTATTATTATTATTATTGTTGTTGTTGTTGTTCTTACTGTTATTATTTCTCTATCTTTCTCTCCATGATGGCAGAGAAAGATGTGTGTGTGTGTGTGTGTGTGTGTGTGTGTGTGTGTGTGTGTGTGTGTGTGTGTGCGTGCGTGCGTGCGTGCGTGCGTGCGTGTGTGTGCGTGCGTGTGTGTGTGTGTGTGTGTGTGTGCGTGCGTGCGTGCGTGCGTGCGTGCGTGCGTGTGTGTGTGCGCGTGCGTGCGTGCGTGCGTGTGTTTCTGCTGATGCAGCCAGAGAGGAGAGAGACATGCTAGATGAAAACCGTCCTTTTAATACATCCATGTGAAAACCAGACCAATCCGGTTTCGTGTTGCCTTCAGGTCCAGCACAGCAGCTCGGAATTATGCACATCAGCTCATTTTAAAACACTTTTAGCAAGTAGCACTTAGAAAGTAGCACTGTTAAATAAATAGGGGAAAGTAGAAAATAAGTAAAAAAAAATGTTAAAAGAAACCGAAGAGATGTATGTGCGACAACTAAAAAGATGATCATAGATTCAACTTAGAGTAGCCTACAATTAGGGATGCACTATAGGCCTATTGGATTTTTTGCCCATATCCAATATGCTGATATTTTCTTAACTCTTAACTCTTTTGGCCGATGCCGATACTGCACACATTTTTGCCCAACATGAAGTCTCTCCTGGAGTGGAATTAACACATTATTTTGCCTACTCTTATCACCTACCACTGGCAGGTGCAGACATAAATACAATGCTTTTCGAAATGAACAACATTTTTGAAAACGACTTCAACTATGTCAATATATATATGTATATATATGTATGTATGTATGTATTTATGTATGTATGTATGTATATATTAGGGCTGTCAGCGTTAACGCGTTAATCGCGATGCGATTAAGGGCCGACCATAACGCGTTTTTTTTTATCGCGTTAATCGCATGCCGCTATTTTGTCACTTCGTCGCACCCGTACTTGTAGTTAAGCCGTTCGGTTTCATTGGCGACCGAAGCTCACCAGCCGCCACTGATATATATATATATATATATATATATATATATATATATATATATATATATATATATATTTATGAAACATTTTCTTTCGAACAAAGCATGTAGTCAAGTATTGAACATTTTGGCATAATTACAGTGTCATTTTATCGGCTTGTCATGTCGGCAGAAATGTTGGTTTCGGGCCGATATTATAATAATATTATATTATTATTATTATTCGGGCCTTTAACCTCCCCCTATGTTACTATTGTAAAACCAAGCCCTTGGTGAAAAAGTGTGGGAGCTCCGCTCCCCTGCGCTCCCACAGCACTACACCCCTGTTTATCGCCCTATCTATACCCATGACGTGCCGATATAATCGTGCATCGTGCATCGTGCACATACAATAATGCAAATAATTTTTACTGCATGCATTGTTGAATACTGGTTTCTGATTGGGCAGCAGTGAGGCCGGTCTTTCTCATCACTCTACACTAATCAGTCTGCTGGAGGCTGGGTCAGGGGGAGGTGATTTTACAATTACAATTTTCCAAAAGCCCCTGAATGCAGCATTAGCGCAGTGCCCCTCCCTGCCTGTCAGCACCCCCCCTCCCCCCCCCCCCCCCCCCGCTCGCACGCACGCACACACACACACACACACACACACACACACACACACACACACACACACACACACACACACACACACACACACACAGAGGCTGAGAGACAGATCTAGTTGTGTTTGTGGTGAACTGACGATGAGCCGGGAGGAGACTGCTGTGGACCTAAAGGATGCTGAGGTGAAGGATGCTAACATGAAGGATGCTGACATGAAAGATGCTAACATAAAGGATGCTGAAGTGAAAGATGCTCATGTGAAAGATGCTAACATGACAGATGCTGATCAAGTGAAAGATGTTAATGTGGAAGATGCTACCATGAAGGATGCTAACATGAAAGATGCTAACATGAAGGATGCTGAAGTGAAAGATGCTAATGTGAAAGATGCTAACATGAAGGATGCTAACATGAAAGATGCTAACGTGAAGGATGCTGAAGTGAAAGATGATGTGAACGATGCGGGCGTGAATGAGACGGATCTGGACCAAGCGGATCTGGACCAGGCGGATCTGGACCCAGAGGAGCAGGAGAAGCAGCCAATGACCGGAGGGTGCGTTGGGTGTGAGGACGCGGCTTCTCCCGGTGGGGCGGGGCCAGAGAAGAACGGCTCGGTGAAGCTGAAGATCCACGAGGAGGCCGACAGCAAATTTACCGGCCTGTCCAAGGAGGAGCTGCTGCGTGTGGCCGGCACCCCGGGGTGAGGGAGGCGTTGCACCCTATGTGGTTGCATGGTTGCACCTGCAGCCATCAGTTTACATACAGTGCTTGAAGTGGCAAAGAATAAGATCCGGTACTCCCGTTAATCGCAGGTTGGCGTGTGTATCGGCCAATATCATCATTAAGTATTACGTTTTTGAATTATGGCCCATTTCCACCGCTGGTATTGGCACGGCTCCGCCCGGCTCGACTTTTTTGTAGCATTCCACCGGTCAAAAACCAGGACAACCCGGGTTGAGAGGTACTATTCTAGTACCACCTCTGTCGAGGTTCCAGGGCTGTGGATCCGGTACTATACGGTGACGTGAAAACACTGCAGACAACTGATTGGTCAGGCAGAATCGTGTTTACTGTGTCTCTGGATACTGTCAATGCTGGATACCAGTTTAGTGGCACTTTCCTTCTCTTGTTGTGTGTAACGTTATTTCCCAAACTCTTCTGTTAGCTCCAGCAGTCTTTTGTCTTGCTGCCTTCAGCTCTGGTGAAATAAAATCGATCTCCTTGCTCAGCCTTAACATGACGGTTGTTTTCAATTGTTTTGAGAGAGAAAAGTCTGCCTCAGGAACGCCTTGTAGTTGTGTGTCACGGGTTTTAGCGGAGCCGTGGGTTTTCCTGGCAAGGGCTTCTCTCCCTCCTGTAGCGTAACCCCCGTCCTCCGTTATGTGGTGTGGAGCGCAGCACAGGCATGTAAATAACAACAAAGACATATCCATTCTCCTAGCCGATGGTCTCATTTGCTCATGTAGGTCATATACTGTAGAGGCACCAGTAATCCCGTTCAACGTGCATGGCCCCGTTGTTTTTGTAGCCTACTTCCTGGTATGGTCGCTGTGACTACAGGCCACATACAGCACCAAAGTCACGCCGGCTAAAGTCACATCCTCTCCTGCATTCAACATACAACCAAGGGATTTCATCTGCCATTCATTTTCCATCTACAGTTTGTTCAAAGTTCCGTGTGTTAATTTGAACATTATACAAGCGGAGGGCAGATATGCGGTCGCTATGACGACCAGTTGTGGGCGGAGGCGAGTAAACTTGCGGTGGAAACAGACAGGGTATCAGGTGGAGATGAGTAAAGCTGAGTTGAGACAAGCCGTACTATGCAGGACCATGTGATGGAATTAAAGATACTATCATCAGGTGACTGACAGACTGCAGGGCCAGGATCGTTGCAGTGGTCCGGTCGGGCTGATGAAACACTGACTACACTACACACTGTATAACACACTACACACACTACACACACACTACACACACTACACACACACTACACTACACACTGCACTACACACTGTATAACAATATCAATTGTATTGATGAAACACTGACTACACTACACACTGTAACAATATCAACTGTATTGATGAAACACTGACTACACTACACACTGTATAACACACTACACACACTACACACACACTGCACTACACACTGTATACCAATATCAACTGTATTGATGAAACACTGACTACACTACACACTGTATAACACACTACACACACTACACACACACACTACACACACACTACACACACTACACACACACTACACACTACACTACACACTGTATAACAATATCAACTGTACTGATGAAACACTGACTACACTAAACAATGTATAACAATATCAACTGTACTGATGAAACACTGACTACGCTACACACTGTATAACAGGCCTATTCAACTGGTGACCTGCGGACCAAATCCGGCCAATCAAGTCACACCGGCCCGCGGACCAGTTCTTGGGGGGGGGGGGGGGGGGGGATTTCTATCTGCGGATATCTGCAGATAGAAATCCTGTTTCCATTTTGTATCTGTGGATTGATATTGATGTCTAACTATTTTGTAATTTCTGTTTCTGCAAAGAAAATATAATTACAAAAAAAATCTAAACATGGCCCATGGGGCTATGATTAGGCGACTTTTGCAATGTAGTGAAATAAAAAAAAATGAAGATGTGATAATAATAGCTCAGGGAAATGTCTGGCCCCCGGGCCCTTAGCTTTCTGACAATGTGGCCCCCTGAACAATATAGTTGAATAGCTCTGCTGTATAACAATATCAACTGTCTAACAACAAGCATGTCTGTGACTGATGGTGTGCTGCGTCTCTGGCTCTCAGGTGGGTGCGGACGCGCTGGGCGCTGCTCTTCGCCTTCTGGCTGAGCTGGCTGGGCATGCTGGGAGGGGCGGTGCTTATCATCCTGCAGGCTCCGCCCTGCAAAGAGCTGCCCGCCTCCAATTGGTGGAACAAAGGCGCGCTCTACCAGATAGGAAGCATCCAGGCCTTCAGCCAGAACCTGAAGGGTGAGGAGGGGGGGGGGGGGGGGGGGTCTGTCTCACCTACACACCTTTTCTTTTCTTTTCTTTTCTTTTCTTTTTCTGAGAGTTGTAGACTAAAGCCCCAAACGCACAGGGAGCGTCAGACGCTAGCGTTTGGAAGCCCACCCATTGTTTTAAACGGCTGAACATGCACCAAGAGCGTTCTGATGCGCGTCAAACTGCCTTGACGCCCGTACTCCCAACCTGTTTCCATTTTGGAGCGTCAAATGAGGTTCCAGCAGCGACCAAAGTGCTCTGAGCTTTCCCCCCCCCCCTTTATTGAGTCATGTCTAGCAGGGTAACTGCGGCGGATAGTCGGACCTGATTCTACGGTTATAATCCGCAGTTCATGTTTAGAAGAGGCTTATGACAGGGGCTCAAAACTACGGTATAACAACTTTTTTTTAATCGCTCAATTGTGCCTGATTACATATAAATTAGTGGCCTTTTTCCCCAAATAGTGATGGTTCTGTCATTCTATGGTGTATACATTTCAGATCTGATGCTTGCAGTGCACTATATATAGTTTCGCTCCCTGTGCGTTTCGGGCTTAACACATGCTTCCTCCGATACATGTGCAGGTGCCAGCCGCTTCTTTTCACCTGACAGCATGATGTAACGTGTGGGAGGATGACGCTATTCCCCCCAGTTCCTCTCCCCTCTGAACAGGTGCCCCGACCGACCAGAGGAGGCGCTAGTGCAGCAACCAGGACTCATACTCCACCGGCTTCCCACCCGCAGATACGGCCAATTGTCTCTGTAGGAACATCTGACCAAGCCGGAAGCGCTGCCGGGAATTGAACCTGGAGAGACTGAGTGCTTTTACACTCGACACCAGTGTTTCCCAACCAGGGGTACGTGTACCCCTAGGGCAGGGGTGGGCAACTGGCGGCCCGCGGGCTGTATGCGCCCCCTAACCCCACTCAGTGTGGCCCCTGGGTCAATTTGCATTTTTCTTTCTTTTTTTACAAGGCGGACGTTTTTGGTTAGGTTAGGTTAGACCACACAAATCTGTGTTTTTATTTTACTGTACATCCCAGATTAGAACATGGCGCTAATGGCGTTAGCATTGTCCATCCACATACTGTTTAATGTTAGCATTTGAGCTAACCCTATTGTAACAAACTATATCCAAGATGCAGATTGCACATGCAACATTACTAATCTGATTAATATGACATTTGGGTGATTTACCCCATGAAATCGCTTTAGCAGGCTGTTTTAAAGCTAGAGCAAAGTTTCTGGTGTCATCTCAATGGAAGAATTACTAAATTTTAATATGAAAAATATAACCGTTGCTATAATAAACTTGGATTACCAGTCCTTATCATCAAATTAGTAGCTATAATTGGGAGTGATGGTGTTACAGTAGGCTACTGGTGGAAGTGCACGGTCACAATCTGGCCCTCTGGTAGCGAGGATTTTTTGTGTGTGGCCCTCTATCTTCAAAGTTGCCCATCCCTGCCCTAGGGGTACTTGATCAGTTTGTAGTCTTGGAAAGATTGGGGATTACAATTTATTTCCGGCAGGTGTCAACTTGCATTACTCTGTGTCATGTTCACACGTGTCAAACCGCGCAAACCAACTAGCTACAGTAGCATCCACTATAGATACATTCTCTGTGGTTCTCCTGGGTTCTTCATGTGGATCTCTGTGGTTCTCCTGGGTTCTTCATGTGGATCTCTGGTTCTGTTTGCAGGTCTGGAGCAGAAGCTGGACAGCCTGGCCCGGCTGAAGGTTCAGGGTCTGGTGCTCGGGCCGATCCACATCGCCCCGCCAGACGAGCCCATGAGCCTGAGGTTCGAGGAGATCTCCCCCGAGGCCGGAAACCTGGAGCAGTTCACAGGCCTGATCCAGACTGCACACAAGAAGGGTGAGTCACACCTCATTAACACACTGAACACCTCATTAACATATTGGACTCCTCATTAACATACTGAACCCCTCATTAACATACTGTACACCTCATTAACAAACTGCACACCTCATTAATATGCTGCACACCTCATTGACAGACTGCACACCTCATTAACAAACTGCACACCTCATTAACATACTGCACACCTCATTAACAAACTGCACACCTCATTAATATGCTGCACACCTCATTAACATACTGCACACCTCATTAACAAACTGCACACCTCATTAATATGCTGCACAACTCATTAACAGACTGCACACCTCATTAACAAACTGCACACCTCATTAACAGACTGCACACCTCATTAACAAACTGCACACCTCATTAATATGCTGCACACCTCATTAACAGACTGCACACCTCATTAACAGACTGCACACCTCATTAACAAACTGCACACCTCATTAACAGACTGCACACCTCATTAACAAACTGCACACCTCATTAATATGCTGCACACCTCATTAAAGCTGCATTCAGTGATGTTTTTGTGTTAAAATAAGTGTTAAATGGCTCTATATTCTGACAGCAATCACTGAAATAGTGTTTGGTCAGTGACTTGAAACCCCCATCCCCCCACTGTCCTCTATCTCTCTCCTGTAGTCCTGCAGGCAGGGCGGACGTATCTCCTGTCCTCTATCTCTCTCCTGTAGTCCTGCAGGCAGGGCGGAGGTATCTCCTGTCCTCTATCTCTCTGCTGTAGTCCTGCAGGCAGGGCGGACGTATCTCTCCAACCGTAACTAGACTAGATAGGATCGCCATCTGACCTTCCATTTCCAAGATAATGTCAACTTTTCTCTGATTGGATAGTTTGAGGTCGGCGCCAATTTTGATCCTTATTATATAATAATAAGGATTTTTTCGAAATGTCTATGGAGAAAATGAATGGGGAACTCTCTTCCGGGGCAGGAGATGTCACGTGACTGTTCAGCTCTATTGGATATGATATTGCCGACTTACTGAACACCTCATTAACTGAACACAGGAAGGGTCAGTCACACCTCGTTAACATACTGCACACCTCATTAACATACGGCACACCTAATTAACATACTAAAAACCTCATTAACATATGGACCACCTAACATACTGCACATCTCATTAACATACTGCACACCTCATGTAAATACAGCATACCTCATTAACATACTGAACACCTACTGAAGTCCTCGGTCGACTGAACAGTAAAATCTTTACAGCCTGGCTTGTCTACATGTTCTATACTGTAAACTGAATCACAGACTGCATGTGCACACCTGCTCAGAAAAGCTTGTTTGTAGAGTAAAACTCCTTCTGTCCTCCTGCAGGTATTTCTGTGATTTTGGATCTGACTCCAAACTACCGGGGAAGCGGATCCTGGTTCTCCAACATCAGTGTGACCAACGTGGCTGAGAGGCTGAAGGTGAGGGATCAGACCATAGAACGTTTCATACATATGGACGTAGCCTCTGTGACGTCACCCATTGGTCTGTGGCATTTTCACCATCGCCATCTTGTTTCTTTGTTGAGCCAGAAGCAGCTAACGCGAGAGGTCGCTGCACTAGTGTCTCCTCTGGTCGGGCACCTGTTCAGGGCGGGAGGGGAAGTGTGTGTGTGTGTGTGTGTGTGTGTGTGTGTGTGGGGGGGGGGGGGGGGGGGGGGGGGGGGGGCGGGGGGCGGCGGACATGCTACGTCCTGCCAGTGAAACTCCTCGCATAATGTATCAGAGGAAGCATGTGCTCGTCTACAACAGATCGGCAGAGGGGGTGGAGTAATGAAACAAACAACAACAAAACACTACATCAGTGTCAGTAATAAAACATGGAAGTGCTCAAACACACATTGATAAAATAGATCATTGGTTCCCAAGCTGTGGTCTGCGGACCACTGGTGGTCCGTGGGGCGCCGCCTGATATTTCCCAAATGTCGTGATATTTGGGAAATATCACAATTTTGAACATTTACTTTCAGCAGGCTCAGTTTTAAAGCCAGAATGAAGTTTCTGGTATCATATGAAACTAGAAGACCTAAGGAATCAATCTACCATGACATGCTAGCTTGTCAGGAAGGTAGCTAAATAACACTCCAAAGTTAGGCTAAATGTTGGCGAAGGGAAAAAAAAAGCGTCCTCTTTTTCACAGCCCAATGTTGGCAGGTGTGTGTGTTTGTGTGCTTTATATTGTCATTTAGCCTTTCTGCTGCTATTGCATGGATCAGCATGCATCAGCAAATTTTATTTTATGGGGGGGTTGGTATTAGGGCTGTGAATCTTCACTGGCCTCACGATTCGATTTGATTACGATTCAGAGGGCTACGGTTCGATTCGATTACGATTATCGATGCATCTCGATGCATCTTCAATCGATCCATCACTTTTTTCCCAATACATGATTTTTATTTTTCTCACTTTCTTTTTTCTCACTGTGTGGCTACTTTTAAAATAAAAGTGCATTTGGAATTGCATTGTATTATGATCCAAATAAACAACTGCATGTACTTCCATTATATTTTATTCGATTTTTTTTCTTTTTTTTCTTTTTTTATAATCGATTTTTGACATTTGTGAATCGATGCAGAATCGTGCACGTCCGCATCGCGATGCATCTTATAATCGATTATTTTTGACACCCGTAGTTGGTATACGCAGTGGAAGTGGTCCCTGGGAAATTTGGTTTGGTACATAGTGGTACATGGACAGAAAAGTGTGGGAACCCCTGAAATAGATCATCAGTGTGAGCTGTGATTGGTTGTTGTCTTGCTCTCAGTCTGCGCTGGTCTTCTGGCTGGAGCGGGGCGTGGCCGGCGTGCAGCTGTCGGGCGTGGAGCGCGTGGCGACCGTGGTCCCCTCGCTGTGGGCGGACATCAGAGCCATCGTCCAAAACGCCACAGAGGAGGGTGCCCCCCGCAGGTGAGGAGCCCTCTGGTTCACTTCCACTGTCAGCTGAGAACTTGCTGAGACAGTAGCACTCTTCTGCTTAAAGTCTGCCCCTATTTGACTCTTTTAGCCGTTTACATTTCTAGTGCCGAACTTTTACATAAATGAACATCTGTTACATCCAAGCCAAATTAGTTCCCACAATGCTGATTAACCCTAGCCTTCAACGTGACGTCACAGACTATAGCTGTAGCGTAAGTTTCTTCTTTGTGACCGATAGTACATAGAGGTCACGTGGAGGCTGGGTTTACCCAGGCTAGATTAACCCTATCAGCACCACATAACTCTTTATATCCCACAGTAGACCAGAGATTTCATTTTGCTGTCTGTAGAGACATTCCCGCGTTGGACAGAGTTTGACAGTTATTAAGAGTTATTGAGAGTTGATTTGATTTGAGTTAAGTTGTGGCACAGATGTCATTTGTGCATGAATGACATCACTGGTCCACAACTTCACTCAAATCAACTCTCAATAACTGTCAAACTAAATGAACGCCTGCAAAACTGTTTACAGTTTCCGGATATGTGTGAGATTATGTGCAAAATAAATCATTATAAAAAAACGGCAGAGTGTTCCTTTAAGTACTGTACTTAAGTAGGATTTCAGGTATCTGTACTTTACTGACTATTTATTTTTCGGACAACTTTTTACTTTTACTCCCCACATTTTAACACAAATATATATACTTTCTACTCCTTACATTTTCAAAACAGGCTATACTTTAGTTGTAATGCACGACTGACAAAAACAATGTAACACTCGTCTGTCTCTCTCGTCTCACGCTCTGCCAGCTTTCACACGCTACTACTGCTCTCTCTTCAATGCACGGTCTAGCTGGTTCGACCACCTCTCTCTCTCTCTCTCTCTCTCTCTCTCTCTCTCTCTCTCTCGCTCTCTAGTGAAGTGGTGTGTCAAAGAGAAAATTTAACTTTTTGGTGGAAAAACCAGAGTCAAATTATTAATCAAAGTGGAGAGTTATTTTCGGTTGAATAGTTTTCAAATTGTATTAATATTACATGAGGTTCAGTTAGCTTTGCACAGAAACAGCTGGTAGAAGTACATTTCAGAGGCTGTATTCCTGTATTGTGGAGTGCACAGAAACAAGGAGATATCTCTTGATCCTCCATCTGTTTATTCCAACTCCAGCTCTACACATTACATGCTATGCATTGCTTCCTGTTATGTAGAAGAGAGTCTGGCTTGAGAGACTAACAGGAAGTGTAAACACAATCGGAAGTTCTGATTGTGTTTACGCTTCCTGTGACTCATAAACCTAGTCTGACTCATATATGAGTCAAAGGTTTGACCAGGTGAGTCAGACTAGTTTGAGCAGCTAAAACAGCTGGCGTTTTGAACAAGAAGTTGTGACACAATGGGTCAAGTGGGCGGGGCTACATAAGGTGAATACCACCCAGAAATCTGTGTACACTGAAATCCCACGAGGCCCGGTCACCCTTGTCCCTTAAAGGGCCCGCGGCCAATAAGGTGAATGTCTTTTACTGCCTCTGCTGTGGGACCGCCACAGTATTTTCTGTGTACTTTTTATTTGAGTAAACAAGTTGAATCAGTACTTCTACCAGTCTTTTTTACACAAGTAACTGTACTTCTACTACTTAAGTATTGTGTCTAGGCTACTTTCTCCATCTCTGCAGAAGAAGCAGGAACAGAGAGTAATGTTCTGCCTGTAGAGTTTGAACCGTGTTGACTGCAGTGCCCCCTGGAGTATGCCAGGGAACCAAGTGTCACAGCTCGGGTCAGCTGGGCGTCATGACTTCCTGTTTGGGTTTGCCAGGGTTCTGATTGGTGTAATGGACCGTTTGGGTTTTCCAGGGTTCTGATTGGTGCAACAGACAGTTTGGGTTTTCCTTGGTTCTGATTTGTGTAACAGACAGTTTGGGTTTTTCCAGGGTTCTGATTGGTGTAACGGAGAGAACGTCGGCCGATGAAGTCTCCGCCCTCCTCAACTCCACGGGTGTGGACCTGCTGCTCTCCGGCATCCTCCGCACGCCAAACGCGGACGCCACAGAGCGCGTTCAGTCCGTGGAGCGGCTGTACTCGTCCCACAGCCAGAGCCGGCTGGCCTGGAGCCTGGGTGGCCGGGCACAGGGTCACCTGGCGTCACTGGTGGGCCCGGCGCTGCTCGGCCTGCACCAGCTGCTCCTGTTCACGCTGCCCGGGACGCCCGTGTTCAACTACGGCGATGAGATCGGCTTGATGGACGAGGTGAGGAGGGCTCGCAACGGCAAACATGACCACACACAGACCACACTGCCCGCCATCCATGATCCACGATCCACGATATCTTTATGTTCCTGCAATCTATGAGCAGTCATAGTAAGGATTAACCCTTAGCCTGGTAAAAAAAATCATCCTGGTCATGGGTAAGGACGCCTAAAAAGGAAGGATAAGACATCATTCACATCATAGCATTCAAATTTTGCATTGGGGCCAGTTCCATTGAAGTGATTGGGGCCAGAAGCGTCATGCCCATTGTAACTGAGGGGGCAATATATATATATATATATATATATATATATATATATATATATATATATATATATATATATATATATATACTGTATATATACTGTATATATATATATGTATAGGCTTAGTTATTATAGTTATTGGGTATCAATTATTATTGATTCTATTATTAAAGTAGCCTATGGCTTTTCTTTGCATCTTTGATTCACTGATTAAATGTCTTCAAGTTCTGTTTGGCAGGTTCAATGTTATTTGTTTTGGCTAACAGTCATTTCAAAGCAGAGTGTTTATTTCTAAAATGCATATTTATGGTTTTTGTTAAAGGACACAAAGTTTCCCAGGATGCTTTGGGACTCTGGTGAGGTGCTGAACGGGACTCTCCAGGTAACAAACAGACTGTACCATTTATTAAAACTGAAATAAAACAACAGACAGACTGTCAACAAATGACAGAGAGCAACATGTCAAAGTCAAGTAAAGGAAAGCAGTATGGCTAGTATTAGTACTAACAGTAGCAGTAACCGTAACAGACTCTTGCTGCTACTAGCCTATACTGTTACATTAGTAGGCTAGTAGCAGCAATACTCATATTTAAAGACCATGGCAACAACACAGTGAAGGACAGTGTACATAGCAAAACCTTTTAAGTAAAGTAAGCAAAGAGCTCCAGTGTCTTACTTTGTGTGTTTGAAGTGCCTACTGCCTAGGTAAAAAGTTTTGCTATCTACTTGTATTAGTATTGTATTCATTGTTGTGGTTCTCAGGAGGAGAGGCAACAGCGTCTGCAGAGTTTGGAACTCTTCCGGACGCTGTCAGAGCTGCGTGTGAAGGAGCGCTCACTGCAGTTTGGAGACTTCGTGCTGGTCTTTAACTCCTCATCCTCGCTGGCCTTCCTGCGGGTCTGGGACCAGAGCGCGCGCTTCCTGGCCGTCTTCAACTGGGCTGAGGAGGCTGCGGAGCTGCCTCTGAGCCACGCGGCGCTGCCCCGGCACGCCCAGCTGGTCCTGAGTAAAGACAGCACCGCTCCGCCAGGCGAGCAAGTGGAGCTGGCGGCGTTGCGGGTTGGCCCGGGAGAGGCCGCACTGCTCAGGTTCCCCTACTCAGCCTAGACCGTCACCTAGAACATTCCTGTTCATGTCAGAACCCAATCTGGGCACCCACAGTCTATATCAGTATGACGACTAATATGACTCTGGGACAGACGGGTGTCCGTTGTAGAGTGGGTGTCCGTGCCAAGACTTCCTCTTCCATGCGCTGCGGTCATTGTTTATAGTCCAATTGACGCGAGAACGGAGTTGGAGCTGATCAATTGTAGATGTTTTAGGTCCGGACGGCATTTCGGCTAATAATAATAATAATAATACTATATAGCTGCATATGAGACGTCATCGGACTGTAAACATTAAAGTCTCGGGCGGACATATCCGTTCAACCCCGAAATATCAGCCGTGTGTCCCAGAGTCTTATTAGTCGTCAGACTGATAGACTCTGGGTTCCCAGATTGGTTAGAAGCCATCACTAGTTGGGTTTTCATCCACCTGTTTTTATGCTAAATTAAAATGTGCGCATAAAAAAACTGAAACGCTGCAAAATTCGGGGGGGCGGGGGGGCGTCAGAACCCTGGGAAATCGCAAAAACGTTTCTATGCTTGCTGGAGGTGGAAAAGTTGGGTGTATCGATAAAAGGAAAATGCGATAAGTGCAGTGGAAACAGATTAAGCGAATATTCTGTTCCTCCATTCAAAAACCATACAGTCTTGATGTGTTTAATGGGCCCTTTTTCACAGCTGCCATTTTGTGTCTAAAAGGCAGGGTAAACACAGGTGGAACCACATCATTAATTAAGGCCCCAACACTGGAACACCTAAATGGATTGGAAGTTGGAAACACTAATTCATGTTTGGTTGCACCTGTGTTACTTCCTTCCTTTTAGACACAAAATGGCTGCTGTGAGAGGCCCCATAGCAACAGATGAGCAGAGGCAGACAGCCTCAAACACGAGGTGATTGACAGCATTCACATAATAGCAGCGGATGGAAACGCGCATTATTTCGCATTTTCTTTTGCCGACTTTTTGAAAATTCGATTCCTCTGGATGGAAACCCAACTAATGTCACATCTCATCAGTCTGTGTTGTTAGTTTCCTGTGAACCCACATTCCTGCCTCTGCTTCTGTCCGTTGTGTTTATGACTTAAAGGAACACTTTGCCGCCTTTCAACCATAGCTCTCCGAATCGGGATATTTACGTTATGTAGAAGAGACGGCTTGAGAGACTAACAGGAAGTGTAAACACAATCGGAAGTTCTGATTGTGTTTACACTTCCTGTCACTCATAAACCTAGTCTGACTCATAATGTGACTCAAACTAGGTTTGACCAGGCGAGTCAGACTAGTTTGAGCAGGTAAAACAGCCGGCATTTTGAACAGGAAGCCGTGACACAATGGGTCAAGTCGCTTCAGGATTTCACTGCTTCTAGAAGGTAGAGCAGATCTTGAAGCTGCGCCCCGGCTTGCATGGCTGTTATTCGAGCTACAGAGATCTATTTACTCATGTTTGAACGCCCACATTTACGGACGGTCGATGGGAAGCTTTAAAGAGCCTTACAGCCCGTTCACACCATACGCCGAAGCAACACTCAACCTACGCTGAACCCAAGAAAAATAAATAAATAAATAAAAGTTATTCACAATTGCAACCCTCAAAAATAGCTTTGTAAACCATTCTTTTGAAAACCAAAAGCGGGATACACATTATTAAATGTATATTAGCATTTTTAATGTAACCCCAAAAATAGAAATATGTCTCCTTTTAATGCATTGTTTAGCTTTTTGTGCGGCAAACTTACAAACATCTCTCACATCATTTACACTCCTGTATTGAAAAGTCTGTACACAGTCAGAACAGAGATTCCACATGTCACGGTGCTGCTGTTTATTGGTCATGTGATCACTATTTTAGATTTAGAAACTTCTGTCGTATTTTCACGTTTGAGTGTCACCTGACCCTCACATGTCCCCTCTCTGCTGTGTAAATTACATGATACAGTATTATTATTACTTGTGTCTCCATGTCTTAAATACTGTGAAAAGAGAGGAAATAAACTCAGTGTGATGCATTCTGCAATCTGAATTCTGTCTCAACGTCTGAACTTTGTATTTTCATGCAGAGATTTATCCTTCACGCTCTCACTCACCCCATTTACAGCTGATATTAAAATGCGATCTGTATCCGGGCACGTTATCTGGATAAAATTTTGTAATAATAATAATAATAAATAATAATAATAAATTTAGCTCAAATGTGATTCACATGTGTTTAAATCCTTAGTGAGCATTTCTCCTGTGCATAATCCATCCACCTGACCGGTGTGTGGCCTATCAACATGATGATTAAACAGCATGATTACTGACCAGGTGTGCCTTGGGCTGGTCACAATAAAAGGCCACAAAATGTGCAGTTTGATCAGCAGATCCTGACTGGTCTTCAAAACATGCATAAAATGTAGCCCTGTCATATGAGATCTAGGGCTGCAACTAACGATTATTTTCATAATCGATTAATCTGTCAATTATTTTCTCGATTAATCGATTAGTTGTTTGGTCTATAAAATGTCAGAAAGTGGTAGCAAATGACGATCAGTGTTTCCCAAAGCCCAAGATGACGCCATCGAATGTCTTGTTTTGTCCACAACTCAAAGATAATATCAGTTTACTGTGATACAGGAATAAATAAACCAGAAAATATTCACATTTAAGAAGCTGGAATCAGAGAATTTTGACCTTTTCTCTTAAAATTGTACTCAAAACGATTATCAAAATAGTTGTCGATTAATTTTCTGTCGACTAATCAATTAATCGCTGCAGCTCTAATGAGATCCGATAGTTCAGTGCCAAATAAATATTCCCCCCCCCCCAAAAGAAAACTGCACACTTTATTGTTGTGAGCAGCCCAAGGCATGTCTGTGTCTAATCACGCTGTTTGATCAGACATAGACCCAATGGTATGGCATCAGTGATGTCACATGTAACAAGAATTCTGACTGTAATCTAAGAATTCTCACTTTTTCCATCAAGTAAAAAAATCACACAGGTGCTGAAAAGTAAGCGGTGCAGTTCATATGCTACAAACGGACAGTCACCTCGTGCTACAAACGGACCACTTAAACCAATTTTAACTAAAAAATAAGACAATTGCTCGAGTGACATCACTGATGACATCACAACTGCCTGATGACATCACAGTCGAGCAATTGCGTGACATCACTTTACACACACCGTCTTCCTTGTCGCCTCGATCCAGACCCAAATCTCGGGAAGTCTCGCCATGAACAATTGTCCCCCGCACACAATTGGAATTGGTCTCCCATTTCAAGTACCTCGGAGTCATTTTGGACTCAAACCTTTCCTTCAAGAAACACATCAAAAAAATGAAAAGCACAATTCATTTTAATTTAGCTAATTTTAGACAAATCCGGCCTTTCTTAACAGTTGATGCAGCTAAAACATATCTCCACTGCATGATTTTCTCTCACATTGAATACTGCTTCACAAACTGGTCGTTTGCAGGTGCCACTGTCATAAAACCTATTGAACAGCTTTATCACAGAGCCATCAAGGCATTTGCTAGAAAACCTTTGTCATACCACCACTGCAACATTCTGGAACAACATCTCTTCCTGAGCTTTGAAAATCTCAAGGTCTTAAAGAGTGCCTGTTTCTTCTACAAATGCCTACATGGACTAGCTCCCCCTCCTTTACAGGAATTCATCCATAAAAATAGAATCACTGGACTTGGCACCAGGTCAGACACCAGAGGTGACTGCAAGGTCCATCGTAGACTGACCACGTTTGGTCAGAATGTCCTGTCAATAAAACACAGCCAAATATGGAACAGTCTCCCCGTCTCCATAAGGGACAGCCCCACCCTTGCCACTTTCAAAGGCAGACTCAAAAAATGGCTGAAAACAAACCAGTCATGTATCCACAGGTAGTATGTTTTTCTTCTGTTTCTTTTTGTGTATTATGTAATTCTATTTTTATAAGAGTAATTGCTGCCATGCATTTTAGAGTGTACTGCTGCTACTTATGTTTTACGTAGTTTTAGAGTGCTACCTATGTTCTATGTATGTTTTATTATGTTTTAAGTTTTATGTTTATTGTGTTTTGTTTTATGGGGACAACGGATGGAAATTAGCCTCGTGCTAAATCCGGAAATTTTTACACTTTTACTATGTTCCAGGTTTTATTATCTGTTCTATGGTTTCTGTGTTCATTAATTTTGCACTGTCCCGTCCAAATAAATAAATAAATACACGCAACACACAAATCTCCCCCACACACATCTTGCCAGATCTCCCCCACACACGTCTAACCCACAGTCACTTTAAGATCATCTTCCATCATCAGTTACATCACAACTGCCTGAGTGACATCACAGTTGGGCAATGGTGTAACATTGGGGCTTGAAACCCTAATAAACACACCTATTCAAAATCAAAGGCCACTGAGGCACCAGGAGATTAATCTGATCTTACACAGGGAAATACGTCAATTGTCCAGGCAAGCATAGCGTTTCTGTTGATTTATTCACAATATTTTGCAAGCAAACAGACAAAGGATTGCTTGCGATGGTAAAAAACCATGAACCCCTCCCGGTGACTTGACTGAGTCTACCTGTCTATGCCCATATAAGTAGATTCACCTGAGTGCACCCCAGCTGCCAACAGCTTCAAAATAAAAGCTGAATAAGTACTCAAATTAACCAAATAATGATACTAATATTAATCAAACATTATTCTACAAAACAAAATAACTAAATAAATGTATAACTTTTATCATATTTTTATTTATTTCAGGAACCTGTACAGAAGATCAAAATCTATAACCTGTGTGACAAAATAATAGACAATAGTGCCCCCCTTAAATTTAACAAAGTAGTCTTTCAGGGGAGCCCGTGTCCTTTTTTTGTGAACGAAACACATGTTGCATATCAACGGTCGTTTGCCTAAGACACCGGAGACCAATGTTCTTTCTTTTGGTCATGTTAATTTCAAACAAAAATTTATAAATAGTGTCGATGTACACAAATATAGATTCGATTTTTGTGACTATTTCACAAACTGCCCTAAGAACTTGTTGGGACAAGGCAGAATAATCACCCGAATTCACCTGACACCCACGTAATGTCCTTTAACTCAATTTGATCAAGATGTTTCCATTGTGAGTAATGATGATTTACACCCCAGAAAACCTGAAGAAAGATAAAATAAAATAAAATAAAATAAAAGAATAGAACCACACTTTCCTCAGTCCCAAGTGAAAGCAGACAGACAGTCTCTATCAACAAAACTCAGTCAGAGCTTTGCTGAAATGCCCTTATGCAGAGGCTGATCCAGTTCCCCCACTCTGGGGATTTGAACCAGCAACTTTCCTGACCACCAGCAAGTTTTTTCAGATGAAACTGAAAAACTGAAGGCTCAGGACAGAAAACATCTATATTCACAGGTATTTATTTATTCTATACGTGTTTCCCTCATATGTTCCACATGTTTTTGTTTTGTTTTTGCGGTTAAAATATTTTTGCAATATTTAGGAAATGTATCATAATTTGACAAAGTCATGTTTCCTTCTCCAACCGTAAAATTTGTTTTGAAATCTGCTCGTTTGTTGAGATAATCGTGTTTTACAACTACCAATTTACTAGTTAAACGGGAGATAGCCTGTGCTGCTAGTTGCTAGCTCTGCCTTCCGCGTTTGCAGATCAATGCACCTTAGCTGTGATATAATGACCATATCACAGCCTGTTATGAGCTATTGTGGTGTAGCTATAGCGCATTGGGATAACTCTTGTTATGATTTGGGTGCTAGATAAATATAAAATTGATTGATTGAAATTGATTATTGCTTAATTATGACTTTACTTAAAGGAGAATTCCAGTTTTTTTACAACCTGGACCTAATCGTGCATTCCTTTATAACTGAGAACTGGTAATCTTACGGTTCAAAGGTCATGAGCTGGGACGGTGACGTCACCAGAGCTGGAATTTCCTATTCAATGTTCCAAACTCATAGGAGCCTCAGCAGCCCCGATCTCAAAAATCCAAGATGGCTGCGCCGCGCAACAACAGTAGTTATGATCGTAGTAATGTTGTTTAGCACTTCTGTTTTGTTTGTGTCTCATTAAATCAGCTGTACACACATCACTGCCTAACTTCTATCTGTGTGGACATGAGGCTGTAGTGTTTGTATGCGCAAATGAGATGCCTTGTTATCAACTGTTATTGCTAACAATGGCTAGCCTGGCTAGTGACTGGATCTGACCAGTGAACAGTGAACTTCCCAGCTCAAGTTTTCTGCAAATGGAACGCTAACAAAACGGATGTGACGTCATTTAGCCTCTACATCCCAGTTATTTGGCGATAAAGGAACGCTATTAAATTATGATTTTTAACTCACACTGAAAGTTTTTTTTGTGATATGCTTTGAACTGTGACCTGAAAACGAGGAATATACGTCCTGGAAATAGCTTATTTTCTGACACGCAGCGGCTCATATCCTTATTATATCATAATGACAATGAGAAAATGAACGCTCCATTGATTTTGATGCAGTGTGTTCACCCTGGCTCTGCTGTCCATAACTTTAGAGATAGCAGCTCCTGTTCCCCCGCTCCTCAGTTTGTAATCCATATGGCATTATTCCAGACCGGCTCAAATAAATACAGGCGGCCATCGAATTCAAATGCTTCATCCATAATCTCGAAATCAGATAAATAACAGCGGTGTTTAGCATGCTAGGCTAGATCGGCTACAGACCCTGCAAGTCCCCTGGATTTGCTTTGATACGACCTGGATCAGGGCCGGCTCCAGGATGAAATGACTGAGGGGGCGGTTATAACTGGGGAGGGGGCTGATTTTTTTATTTATTTTTATTTTTATATGATATTTTTATATCGTAAAACATAGGTTATATACCCGCTATGCCTATTTCTGGACTTTTTAACCATAACCTCTGAAAAGTGCAATAACAACACAAGAAAGTCTACTATTCAAAATCTTTTTTTTTTTTTTAAGTGAGGGGGCAGAAAATTGAACTGAGGGGGCAAAGCCCCCTTAGGCCCCCTCGTGGCGCCGGGCCCGACCTGGATGTGTTCCCTTCCACCCTGCCCAGAGGAGGCGCTAGTGCAGCGACCAGGACACATACCCCCAATCCGGCTTCCCACCCTCAGGCACAGCCAATCGTGCCTGTATGGACGCCCGACCAAGCCGGAAGTAACGCGTGGATACGAACCGTGTTGATAGGCTGGGGAATCTACCGCTACATTAACTGGACGCCCTATGCTCTTGTGCTTTTTTTACAACAGCGCTCCCGCCATGATGTTGCAGGGGAACAACCTATTAGCCTTCAGTTCTTATCAGTGTAAGATCTTTGCACAGAATCAGATGACGTGCGGCTACACAGCAGTTTTTAGAACTTTGAAATACAACAGCAACCCTTAAACAGCTAGAACAACTGAGTGGAGAGTGGCTTTAACAATGTTGATCAAATAAATCAGTGGTTCTCAACCGGGGGGTCACGAGATTATTTTGGGGGGTCGCGGGATGGTTGTCAAAAAAGAAGATTTTCTCTCATGATGATTAATGATTTAATGTATTATATATACAACTATAAACTGTATATAAACTGTACTGTATACAAAAGATTTCAGTGAGTGAGTGAAATCAGGGGGTGAATGTGTGCGCACTGGGAAGTCGTTGGTTGGGTTGGGCACCGGCGGGAGCGGGGGTCGCGAACCCCAGCCTAAAGTTTTTTGGGGGTCGCGGCTCAAAAAGTTTGAGAACCACTGAAAGAAATCATCTGCTCTCATTCCTCCTTTAACCCCAGCTCCACAGTCCTCTTCCTCAGTCTGCTCACAGCACTGTGATCTGCTCCTCTTCATCCTCCTCTTCCTCAGGAGTCTGCAGAGAAGAAGGTCTTTGAGTCACATCAGCAATTTACATTTTGGGCTCATGATTAGTATGAAAATACCCAAGAAATTCACAGGTCGCGAGCACACTCAGAACGGATTAAAAACTCACTGGGTGCAGGGCAAGCAAAGAGTTCAGTGAAGAGAGAAAAGCCAGCACTCCAAAGGTCCTTTCATAGGTTTTAATAATTCCTCAAACCCGGGCAGCAGCCAGGGCCGTAGCCAGGGATTTCGGGCCCCATGAAAGGATATCACATCGGGCCCATGGATGCCGCCGTCCGAAGGGCGGCGGAGGAAAATTTTGGCCATTTGGGGCATAGACATATATAAAGGCTAGATGGCTTACCCGCGCTGCCGGTCAATGGAGAGCGACGTCGTCGCATGGTGGCCATCTTGCTACGGCACCACAGCTTTATATATATCTATGGGTTAAAAAAACGCTAACATTTTATTATTATTTTTGGCTCCAAATTACACCAAACTTAAACTGAAGCATCATCATCATGAGATGAATTCACGCACCTAGTTTCATGCAGTTTCATCCATTTTGCTAGGAGCTATGAGCATCTGTTGTTGGGTTAGTATTATCACATCAGATGATCATAACTCCTAGGGAAATGGATGAAACTGCATGAAACTTTGTGCCTGAATCCCTCTCATGGCATAGATGCTTCGGTTTAATTTTGGTGTAATTTGGAGCCCATCAAAAAAATAGTGTTTTTAGTGTTTTTTTTGTTGTTGTTGCCATATCTCGGGAACGGAATATGCTTGTAATAAACCAAACCGTTTGTAAATCCGTCAAGATTTCAGCGAGTTATGAGTATTTTTGTCTGTGCACCCTCCAACAGCTACCATAGAACGTACCAGAAAGCCTGCCGTAGCAAGATGGCGGCGCTTCAACGACGCTGGTGACTCCGCCTTAAGCCATCTAGCCTTTATATATGTCTATGATTTGGGGCCCCTGTCAGTCAAGGGCCCTTGGACCGTCCACACTTCCCCCCCCCCCTGGCTACGGCCCTGGCAGCAGCAATGAACGTTTGAGCCAAAGGCCTTCCTCACTAGTATGAAAATACCCCCCGTTCGTTGAAAAACCGGTCTAGATGCAGCTACGTGTGATAAAATAATAATAATAATTGTTTTCCCCAAGATCCCATTGCTATCTACCCCTCCCACCTATTAATGCGATGTGGTCTCCAACTTACACCATGCTCTTTAACACTGAATTTGCACATTGGGAATATGTGTCTCAATCATGGTTTGTAAACAAACCAACTAGTCAGAGATGCATGGTCAAAAGAAAAGCCCACAGATAAACACACCTGCTTTTAAGCATCATGAAAGATTTGAATCTCAACAGGTTTTTAGGTGCAAATATTTCCTTGTTGAATACTTTATTCTGATTGGTCAATCGCAGCAGGTACCACTCTCTGCTTTCTTTGTTAGAAACATCTCAGACAAATCTAGGTATGTTGTTGTGGCTGGTGTGTTAGCAGCATATCTAAGCTAATGCTAGTTAGCAAATGTACATTTTCATTAGAAAGGAAAGAAAAGTGAAGAGCTCAGTAGGTATACAATATTGTCTTTTTCAGAATGAGGCAAAAACCGTAATAGTGTCTCTTTCTCTCAGTCTCTCTCTCAGTCTCTCTCTCTCTCTCTCTCTCTCTCTCTCTCAGTGTCTCTCTACCAGGAAGAGCAGGGTGTGGTGGATGATGAGCTCCCGGATCAGACGGGTCAGATCCTGGTTCAGAGTCAGACTCAGAGTCTGAAACAGAGACGGAACCAGAACCAGAGACAGGTTCTGAGCTGACATCCGGTTCACCTGAGAGAAGAGCTGGATTCTGACCAGAGGAGAGGAGAGAGGGGAGGAGGGGAGAGAGGAGAGGAGATGAAGAGAGGAGAAGAGAAAGATATCAGTATGTAATCACTGTACATCGGCTGCATCTAGTAGACAAAAACCAGTAACTACTATATCGTCGCTGTCGGGCCAGGACCTCGAATGTCACTTTTTTCACTTTTTTATTTTTTGTCATGAATCAATGCCATTGGTCACCCTTCACGTCTCTGTGTGGTTTTTAACAAATGCAACCAATGGAAAAGCATTAAAACGAGCTTGTGAGTAAATCTCGTAACGCCATTCGCCCTCAATCTGTCAGTCAAACCTCGAAATTCCCCCCCTACCTCCGTGTGTACCCCCCCACGCAGGACACTAAACCCGGAAAAGACACACAGCAGACGCGCTGTGTATTTCTCATATCGTTTTGACTAATCCTGGCTTCCTCTGACGTTAATATATCAATCAAATGTTTTCCAGTTATTCCTAGGCTGCAAACTTGTTTTAACATGCAAATCGGAGTGCTTTCTGACGAGAATAAAGTAACGTTAACGTTACGTTATGTCAGACTATTTCTCACCCCATGCGAAAGCCCCCATTCGGCCATGAGAGCGAGGAGGGCTGCTGCTGCTGCTACGCGCGCCCCCGCGGCCTGGAGCTTGGGGGCTCGTGCATGAGTATGCGACTCTCTCCCGCTTGACTGGCCGTGAGAAAGCGCTTCCAAGTCGGACTGATAATATAAACAACATCATTTGAGCTTATCCAGGTAAGATATTTATAAAGTAATGACACATTCAGCGGGAAACTAACTATAATTAAGACATGTGCCAACTTGGACGACATTTGGTCCAGTAGTTTAAGAGCAAACAGGTTTTTTTTACTTCCTGAAAAGTTTCTGTTTTGGAGATTCGAGGTCCTGGAACGACAGCAGCGATATATGTAATATGTAGTATGTAGTATGTACATATATATGTATTGCAAGTCAGAATAATTCAACTCAAACTCAAACTCATATAATTGGGGGTTCAAGAAGCCTGTCTGTTTTAGCGCTGGTTTCTTATTGTAATGTTCATGCACTGTAATCAAAGGTTTTACTTTAAACTCGTACACCGTTTGTCTGATTTACACAAAACCTGGTACACATACGCAGGTCTCCGGTCCTAACCCCGCACTTTTGCAATTTGGACCCCCAAGGTTCGCATGGAAAAAATGTGATACATTTTTAAGGTTTTTAAAAAGATATTTTCATCTCCTCCTAGACAGTTTGACCGATTACCCCCAAACCCGGCATGTACCATCTATGGAACAAGCTCTATAACACAACAATGATCGCGAAACCTGGCAGATATATCAAGGCATATATTTGGACCATGTCCTCAGAACCACTCACACTTTTTTGTGATGTCGGTACCGTTCAGAAAAGGCCTGAACGCCTTTCATGGCCACTCACGGCTATCTTATCTATTGATATTGTTGTGTGTGTGTGTGTGTGTGTGTGTGTGTGTGTGTGTGTGTGTGTGTGTGTGTGTTTGTGCGCGCGCGGGTGTTTCTGTGTGTGTGTGTGTGTGTATAAGTGTATGTGTGTGTGTGTGTGTTTCTGTGTGTGCGTGTGTGTGTGTTACATGTAGAAGTGTCCAAACAGGGCGTTCAGTGTCGCTCGGTTGTCGTCAGGCAGTTGCCGTAGCAATCGTCGGTAAGCTGAAAACCTGGAGCGCTCATCTGGAACAGCTGACAGAGAAAATACTGTTTCACTACTACAATACTACTACTATTGCAATACTAAAGTTCTACTACTAGGCTACTACAATACTGCAATACTACAATACTAGTGTTACTACAATACTACTACTGCAATACTGCAATGCTACAACTGCTGCAATACTGCAATACTACTGTTATTACAATACTACTACTGCAGTACTGCAATACTACAACTACTGCAATACTACAATACTACAACTACTGCAATACTGAAATACTACAATACTGCTATTACTGCAATACTACAATGCTACAATACTACAATACTGTAATACAACAATACGACAACTACTTTAATACTGCTCTACTACAATAATGCAACCATTACAATACAATACTACTACTACTGCAATAGGCTACTACAATACTGCAATACCGTGGTACTACAATACTGCTACTACTACAATACTGCTACTACTGCAATACTGCAATACTGCAATACTACAATACTGCAATACTACTACTACTACTACTACTGCAATAATTCAATACTGCAATAATAATAATAATAATACATCGGATTTATATAGCGCTTTTCCAAATGCTCAAAGACGCTTACAATACTTGCAATACTGCAATACTGCAATACCGTGGTACTACAATACTGCTACTACTGCAATACTACAATACTGCAATACTACTACTACTACTACTACTACTACTACTACTACTACTACTACTACTACTACTACTACTACTACTGCACTACTGCACTACTGCACTACTGCACTACTACAATACTGCAATACTACAATACTAGAGTGCTACAATACTATTGTTACTACAATACTACAACTACTATCACTGCAATATGACTCTTAGTACAATACTACTGTTACTGCAATACTACTGCGATACAGCTAGTGCTATTACCACAGATTCTTATAGACATGGAACAAAAAAACTCTCCTCTGCCCCCTAGTGGTCAGACAGCAAAGTCAAGTCTTCTCTTCGTCCATCAAGTCAAGTCTCAGCCGAGCAATTAAAACTCAAGTCCAAGTGATGTGACCTGAGTCCAAGTCATGTCATCTCTCAACACAGATTTTCCATTTGCATGAAAATCTGTCTGCATGGTCGAAGAAAATGGGGATCATAGCATGATGACACACCAATCAAACATTCTACAACAAACACAGTTGGGTCTAAAATTAGCATAAATGGGCGAGTTGAGTCCAGTTCCGGTTCTTCAGGTATTGAAACGAGCTTGCTACCCAGAGGTTAGATCTTTTTTATTGATGGATTGCCAGATTGAAGTCATGTGACCTGAGTCCAAGTCATGTGACTCGAGTCCCCACCTCTGACTATCCACCTGTCCACTGGTCTAACAGGCCCTTCCCCCTGCACTGACCCGCGGCCTGCGCCCACAGCTCTCCGTCCTGTGGGGGCAGCAGCGCCTCCTGCTTGCGGATATATTGTTTGAGGGCAGCAGCGGCGTCCAGCACGCCCTGCTCGTCGCTCTCCAGGGGGGCGGAGCCTGGTGATGTCATCAGAGCCTCCACCAACCGAGACACTTTGGTGGCCAGGCCACAGCGCCGGTACACACCTTCCACCTTAAGACCTGAAAGAGAGAGAGAGAGAGAGAGAGACAGGGAGAGAGAGTCAGTGAGAGAGAGTCAGAGAGATACAGAAAGAGAGGGAGGGAGAGAGAGAGAGGGGGAGAGAGAGAGAGAGACAGGGAGAGAAGCTGACCCTGCAGCTTGCATACACTACTTTATTTATGACATCACTGATGACGTCACAGTGGAATTTATGACATCACGGATGATGTCACAGTGGGATTTATGACATCACTGATGATCTCACAGTGGGATTTATGACATCACAGTGGGACAATCACAGTGGGACAGAGAAACAAACAGAGGCCCAGCTCCCATTTATATACGGATGATGATGATAACAAACAAACAACAACAAACAACAAGTGTGATGTGGAGTGACTGTTATAAATATGTATAAGAAACATGAGGATAAAATGTAATAAATAAATCTCTTGACCAAGGCCGGATTAACCATAGGGCAACCGGGGCAGGTGCCCCGGGGCCCTCGGGGTGAAGGGGCCCTCCAAAAAAAAATAAAAAAAAAAATATATATATATTTTTTTTTTAGGTCGGGCTCATGTTGGGCTCCACAGAACCATGACACAAATCTAAGACCAATCAGGACAAAATAAAATGTGTTTCCAAGAAGATTAAGTCTGATGATTTAGTCTCATTGGATGCCTGTGGGCAAGTGGTGACCAGGGGCGCGGGAAGTGGGGGTGCTTGTGGTGCTGCGGCACCCTCTGCTGTTTTGTATTGGAAATGTAATGTCAATTATTTTTTCATCATTGTAAAGCCACAGCACAGTGAAGAGGATATTAATGTGAAGATTAGCCTCTTCCTTTTGCTCTCAGAGTGCATCAGATTCATGCATTTTACTTTAAAATGTACAAAATCTCTTTGTCCAGGGGCGGCACAGCCCCCCCTAGAAACCCCCCAGTCAGACTAATATCTTTATCCTGCTGGTGCTACCTCTTTGCAAAGCCTAGAATCGCCTATGAGTGAGTGAGAAACTGAATCTCAGAAACAGAATAATAACATAACAGTATAATACTAATGTTAATTTAAAATGAGATATTCCTCTAAATATGGCGAAAAAACATCCAAACATCCGGACGATGGGTAGGGGGGCCCCTGGGAGCTTCAGTGCCCCGGGGCCCCTGGGGGTGTTAATCTGGCTCTGCTCTTGACAACAACAAACAGCACTGCCTGTAATGCTGAGGGACAGTTCAGTTGGCATTGTGTAATGGTGAGAGCAATTTGTCAATAAAATACATGTCAGGAACAAAGTAAAGTGCAAATCTTCATAGTAGATAATGCTATTTCCAATATGTGTGCACAGATGGGCGCAGGTAGCCTATG
This sequence comes from Poromitra crassiceps, assembly GCF_964638095.1. Taxonomy (NCBI): domain Eukaryota; kingdom Metazoa; phylum Chordata; class Actinopteri; order Beryciformes; family Melamphaidae; genus Poromitra; species Poromitra crassiceps. The sequence continues at coordinate 3,519,098 of NC_139635.1, read as the reverse complement.
CAGGTAGCAGGTAGCCTATGCAGGTAGCAGGTAGCCTATGCAGGTAGCAGGTAGCCTATGCAGGTAGCAGGTAGCCTACGCAGGTAGCAGGTAGCCTATGCAGGTAGCAGGTAGCCTATGCAGGTAGCAGGTAGCCTATGCAGGTAGCAGGTAGCCTACGCAGGTAGCAGGTAGCCTATGCAGGTAGCAGGTAGCCTATGCAGGTAGCAGGTAGCCTATGCAGGTAGCAGGTAGCCTATGCAGGTAGCAGGTAGCCTATGCAGGTAGCAGGTAGCCTATGCAGGTAGCAGGTAGCCTATGCAGGTAGCAGGTAGCCTAAGCAGGTAGCAGGTAGCCTATGCAGGTAGCAGGTAGCCTATGCAGGTAGCAGCCTACGCTATTTAAACAACGTGGGTCGCTGGGTGGCCCTTTGTGCACTTTATCTTTATGCCTTTTTGTGCTCTTTGTGACACCTTGTGCACCTTTGTGCCGTTTGCACCACTTTGTGCCGTTCTGTGCCGCTCTGTGTAAGATAGAGTGAGACTCTGTGCTGGGTGTAAGATAGAGTGAGACTCTGTGTCGGGTGTAAGATAGAGTGAGACTCTGTGTCGGGTGTAAGATAGAGTGAGACTCTGTGTCGGGTGTAAGATAGAGTGAGACTCTGTGTCAGGTGTAAGATAGAGTGAGACTCTGTGCTGGGTGTAAGATAGAGTGAGACTCTGTGTCAGGTGTAAGATAGAGTGAGACTCTGTGTCAGGTGTAAGATAGAGTGAGACTCTGTGTCGGGTGTAAGATAGAGTGAGACTCTGTGCCGGGTGTAAGATAGAGTGAGACTCTGTGCCGGGTGTAAGATAGAGTGAGACTCTGTGCTGGGTGTAAGATAGAGTGAGACTCTGTGCCGGGTGTAAGATAGAGTGAGACTCTGTGCCGGGTGTAAGATAGAGTGAGACTCTGTGCCGGGTGTAAGATAGAGTGAGACTCTGTGCCGGGTGTAAGATAGTGATGGATCAGAGTCTGGTCTCACCATGCTGGGTGACGTGGGAGATGCAGCGCTCCACTGCCGGTGGCACCGAGCCAAGACTGGCCCGCCCGTACAGAGACCCACCAGTCGGGCACTGATTGGCCGAAGAGGAACGCTGACGAGCTGAACTCTGATTGGCCAGAGCGCTCTGCAGCCGCTGGAACCAGGAGTGGCAGCTGTGGTCTTTCTCAAAACGCAGAGACAAACTCCTACAGAGAGGAGACAACACACACATCATTCTACCAGAGCTTGGGGACTTGGACTTGCAACTTTGACTCGAGTCCCTCTTAAAGGGGCAGCTCACCCAGCTTTTTCCTTGTCACATGTAAGTGCTATTCTAGATCGTTTTGTGTTAGTTGCCTGAGTTTTGGAGATATCAGCCCTTGAGTTTTCTGCCTTCTCTCCAATACAATGGAACTTCATGGCACTCGGCTTGTGGTGCTCAAAGCGCCAAAGAAATCCATTTGAAAAACTCAACAGCAATGTTTCTGTCCAGAAATCGCTCATCCTTAAAGGAGAACTTACCTCCAAAACACTTTTTTTCAGCTTTTAACCAGTATGACTTTGGGGGTGATGTGTGAAGAATGCTGGTCAAAATTTCCACATTTGTGACCAAACTGTTACCATTTTACCATTTGTATCATTTTTCAGCAGCATACCTGGCATAAGCGCCCTCTAAGGGTCTGCTTTTTTTTTGCCCTCAAATGAATGGGAGATTTGGTACAACCTGACGTCAGGTTGTCCCCAAAGACTATGGGATTTCAAGATAGTTACTCCCCTACTCCCCCTGTACCCTTTCGGCTCGCTCACAACTCCAAGCCTATTCCCATGATGTCACTTGACCTGTTAATCACCTGTAAATTGATTACAATCGCCTGTTATTTTCCTACCAACTCGTATGTAACACAATACTATCAATACTATCAATAAACGCCACTATAATCATAAAAAAAATCATAGCCTAGATATGATTTTGTCCAGAATTCCATATAATTAGGTTGAGAGACAACGAATGCTGGAATCCTCTCAAGGACGACTGGTGGTCTTCTGTGCCCCTTTTCGCTGGGGACACGGAGCTGCCGAGCCCCAGCACCAAAGTGAGAGCCTCACTTTCCCCGCCGTCATTTCCGCAAACAAATCTCATCGCAGTTTAGTGCACATGTAAAATATAACGCTATACTACGACGTGACAACGTGACAAAGCTGCTCTAAACACATCGGCTACTATAATATCGTCACTGTGCAATGAAAGCAACGCCAACTTTTCAGGAAATGAAGTCAGCAGAGCGACTGGGGACTGGGGGAGAGGTGAGCAGCACAGCAGCACACTCTGTCTGTGTGTGTGCGCTCCTCCACGTGGACTCGCTGCCTTGTGTGTTTTGCTGCGCTGGGCTGAGGAATGCGCGGAATGGGTTTGATCAGGCAAGTAGGTACCCTAGAAAAAACCTGTGCTCTTAAAATACTGAACCCCACGTTGTCATATTTGACATATGTCTTCATTGTAGACAGTTTATCGCTGAATGTGTCATTACATTATTAATGTATATATATATATATAATATATTAATATTAATGTATTAATAATCTTACCTGAATAAGCTCAAATGCTGTTACAGGATTATCACACCGAGTCTGGAGCCCTTTCTGCCGGCCAGGCAGCAGCTCGTAGGCACCCTGCCTTTTAGAGCGCGAGCACGAGCTGCTGTGCTCCAGGCAGCGGGGACGCGCGGGCGGAGCTCTTCACATGGAGGTCTGACACTGCCCTGCGCTGCAGTAACTTTTAACAAGAATCACGAAAAGCCCATAAACGAAAATTTCAAACGGATTTCATGGCGCGGTTTATCGCAAGTTGGACGAGGGAATGACGTGGAGAAATCTCGCATTGTGATTACATAAGCTGAGAGCGGGGCGTTTGTGCTGTGTGCTGCGGTAACGAGCCTCGCGTCGCGTCACTATAGTCTCTCCTAACGTAACATAAGACAAGCCACGCACACACATATGGGAGAAAAATAATTAAATTTCTAGTTCGCCACTGAATGGCCAAATTGATATAACTTTCAACCATTTTGAGCAACGCTGTTTCCATACAGGCCACCAGCGTTGGCTAGTTGTTGATATTTATAAAGATATTGCAGCTCTCAAATAAATTATTTTCGAGGCGGTGGGCAAACTGTAATGGCGTCGATTTCCTAAAAAAAATCCTGACTTGAACACAGCCAAAGAGTATAGTATAGACAAGAGCATATGTCATTTCTTGGTTTTTTCCATAGGTATTTTCAAATCACTGTTCTGATACATATCTAGGGGGTAAGTCCTCCTTTAAGAGACTTCAGACTTGACTTGGACTTGCAAAAAATTACTTGTTAGCATCTCCAAAATCTAACAACACACTCCTCTGTATAACACAGCCAATCACAACCCGGGAAAGATAAAACCCTAATAGCATCGAATCTATATTATTATTGTCATCAAGGACAGGATTATATCTCCACACTGGCTTGGGAACGCCTCGGGATCCCCCAGTCAGAGCTGGCTAATGTGGCCAGGGAAAGAGAAGTTTGAGGTCCCCTGCTGGAACTGCTATCTCCGTGACCCGATCCCGGATAAGCAGTTGAAGATGGATGGATGAAGGATACAAACTTACTAATTTACACTTTTACCAGATTTAGATTTGAGTTAATGTGTGTGTTTGTGTGTGTGTGTGTGTGTGTGTGTGTGTGTGTGTGTGTGTGTGTGTGTGTGTGTGTGTGTGTGTGTGTGTGTGTGTGTAGGTGTGTGTGTGTGTGTGTGTGTGTGTGTGTGTGTGTGTGTGTGTGTGTGTGTGTTACCTGTCTCCTGTCACCAAGTTGATGGTGTTTTCAGACGGATTCATATCTGCATGAGAAGAGGAGGAGCTTCAGACATTTTTAAATAATAATAAGTTACATTTATTAGTGAACTTACACAATAGAAAATGAGGATAACTGAAATTATGCGGATTGTTTCATTTTTCCCCTCCCTTAGGCCCTTTTCACAGCAGCCATTTTGAATTGTCAAAGCAGTGTAAAGTTTACACAGGTGTAACCAATAAAATGAATGAGAGTCCTGGCACTGGGACATGTAAATAGAATGGAACCATCATCAATGGCATTGGTTATACCTGGGTTTACCCTGCTTTGACACGTCAAATGGCTGCTCTGAAAAGGGTCCTTTGCCACTAGGGGGGTGTAAGGAAATATACATCCCTACTCGTCCGGCATTAACCCTTACATGTTTTTACATGTAGCTAAAAATCATATGTGTCATAATGTGAGTCATGTATGAGTCATGTATGTGTCATGCTTGTGTCGTGTTTGTGCGTGTTTACCGTAGCGTGTCAGCGCATCCAGCTTTGTCCTCAGCGTCTGTTTTGTCTGATTGTGGGCGGGATAAATGCTGACTCCGCCCACCCAGAGCACCAACCAGCCGTCGGAATCATCTGAGGCCCCGCCCACTTCCATCAGGCACACCTTACTGACCGCTAAGGCCCCGCCCACTTCTCTCTCGGACACGCCCCCGGGGAGAATCACCTGGACGGACAATTCAGGTCAAACTTGAAGCATCCAGCGGGAGTTAACCACAAACACACACATGCACGCACACACACACACACACACACACACACACACACACACACACACACACACACACACACACACACACACACAGAGACAGTAACAGTCACAAATGTGCCTACTTTGCTTTTGGGGCATTGTTTCGTTGCAGTGACAGACAGTGGGTGGCCCTGCTTGATAACGCGTGAACGGTAAAAGGAGCTGTCTATCAGCACCACACAGAGATCAGAACTAAAAGTGAGGTCTGGGGGGGGGTTCGAGACAGCTTGGAGTCAGTGGACCTGTTACTCACAAGCCCCTTTCCTTGTAAAGCCCATGGCACACCAATCATACATTTGATTGGTCAATGTTTGATTGACCAAACATCTCCAAACAACGACAGACAGCCAGGGCACCCCAAACAAACAACTGTGTTACACGACAGACAGCCAGGGCACCCAAAACAAACAACTGTGTTTGTAGTAGAATGTTTGATTGGTGTGCCATGGCCTTTATAGATAGCTGCTCCTCAGATCGAGATGGGCACACCTCTCCTGTAGGGGAGGGGCTTCCCTAAAAGTGCTTTATGGTCTGGGTGAATACTTGTTTCTGATTGGCCAGCAGGTGTGCATTAAGTAAGGGTTAATGCACGACGAGGTGTCCATTATCACTTTTTAAGGGACGACGCAAGAAGCGTGAACCGGTCCGAGGCGTTAGCCGAGGACCGGTTGCTTCCGCGAAGTCACACACAAGAGAAAAATTAATGTTCAGTCTAAACAGACAAGAATAACAAACAAAGGATAGTTAAACATTTCCATTAAGTACTATATCCAAAACCCAAGAACTCATCATCGACTTCAGACGCCAGCCACACCCCAAAACCCCCATACTCATCTCCGACGAACCAATAAGCACCGCAGACTCATTCAAATTTCTCTGCATTCACATAAGCAATAACCTCAAATGGAAAACCAACACAGATCACATCTACAAAAAAGCCAATCAGAGACTCTTCTTCCTCCGTCAGCTCAAAGAATTCAGAATAAGAAAACATCTCCTGCTCCGGTTCTACCTGGCCATCATACAAAGCATCCTCACCTTCTCCATAACAGTTTGGTACAGCAGTCTGGACACTCACTCCAAAAACAAACTACAGAGAATCATCACTAAATCCTCCAAAATAATCCACACCCCCCTTCCGTCACTTGAATCACTCCACCGCCAAAGGCCAAAAAATAGAGCTAAAAAAATCATTTCTGACCCCACTCACCCAGCTCACCACATCAGGTCTCTGCCCACCAAGACAACCCAAAACAGTTTCTTTCCCACTGCCATAAAGACACTGAACTCTCTATAACAACCCCCATATCTCTGCTGCTATGACTGTATTGTGTACTATTATTGTTTTATGTATTATGATGTTCAATGTTGGACCATAGCTTACGTATGAACTGTACTGAAAACAAATTCCACCAGCCTGGCTGTGTGGTCATTAAAGAATCTAATTTAATCTAATCTAATCTAATCTAATCTACTATACAATTCAATAATAATAAGTGTATGAAAAAAGTGTATTTTGAATACGTGTATGAAAGGACAGTATGTACAGTATATATGAATGTATTAGCATAAATAAACTAGCTACGTATAAGCTGTATACATACAACCATCAGGTATCAGATTGCCCAGTTATTAACCAGTTATTATTTCAATGTAAATGAGGCTCTGAGTTAGATATTGCACATATTACTCAGTAAAACGTCCAAACTTGTTAGCACACACGCACACGCACACGCACGCACGCACATACACACACACACACACACACACACACACACACACACACACACACACACACACACACACACACACACACACACACACACACACACAGAGCGTTACCTTCAGGATGTGCACCAGGTGGCTCAGCAGCGCCTCCTGTGTGTCAGCAGCACAGCTCAGCTGGTCGCTCAGGGTCACCATCTCAAACTCATGACCCGGGCTACACACGCGCGCGCACGCACGCACGCACGCACACACGCACACACACACACACACACACACACACACACACACACACACACACATACACACACACACACACACACACACACACACACACACACACACACACACATACACACATGAACTATTTAATTACATGGTCAAAATAAATACAAGTACAGTAACAGGGGAAAGAGCCAGCACTCAAAATGTCCTTTTTGTCATTAGATTTCACCACTGGGTGAGACCCCAAAGTCTGGTTTCAGCACAAAGCCAGGCACACATGCAGGTGCACGTGCACCTAGAGTCATTTTAGTTGAGTTGTGCGTGCAGTTTGGTTTCTCCACATAAATACAAGCCTACACAGGACTTAAGGTGCTTCCAGACCAAACTGAGAGGAACTCCCTGCTCATTAACAATTAGCTAGCTAATGTTAGTGGGGGGGAAAAGGCAACGTCTCGGTGCATTCAACGTACACTTACCGAGCGCTAAAGTTTCCTCTTGTGCTGAGAAAGCACCTATGAAGTAGGAGGTCAAAAAGTCTAGTCTAGTCTAACTATATCCCCAGTTTGTGTGGTGTGAACACAACAAGAAGGGGAGAGTTCCTCCAACTGTTCCTATGAAAAAGTTCCTTTGGTCCAAAAGCACATAGCAACACTAATGCAGTCAGATATAGAGTGTCACACGGAGGAGGAATTTTTGTAGTTCCTGGTTCCTTTGTCTGGAAGTCATTGGTCTTTGTATGGGGTTTTTGGTTAGATGTTTGAAATAAGGTCTGTGATTAACAAAAGCTTATGAAACGGAGAGCTTTGTGTTCGACATCACATGTGGGCAGCATACAGAAAAATATAAAGAGTCGCGGGCCAAACATTATTTAGCGCGGCAGTTTTCAACCTGTTTACAATGAAAGCGGGAAAAAAAATTATAATAATAATTTTGATAACAATTGATTGGATTTATATAGCGCCTTTCTAGACACAAATTAGACCAGAAAACGCTTGTGCCATCAACAATTTAATTTCTACCTAAATAAATATATGACACATAGTTTATTGATGTGCCCATCTATTACAATGGATGGAACGCTTAATGTTCTTTTCCTGTGCCAAC